>NC_085137.1:261196792-261335359 GCF_035046485.1 Aedes albopictus | reverse complement strand
AATTCAACGATTGATTACTTAAGGCGCCGATTTTTACTTCACTTTTGTGTAAATCTCGACTCAGGCTGAAGAAAGCGAGATCAAACTATGAAATTGTGTTTGTTTACTCTCATAGGTCTCACTTGCCCCAGATGCTGAAATGCACTGGGGCAAATGGGAAATGGGAGCAGCTAACTAAAGGTAATAAATAAAAATAAATTACAGCTTTTTCGCATAAAACAATTTGCAAGTACTCCAAATATTATCCTGAAACCGAAAAAGTTTGACTTTATTTGAAATTCTATTTCTAAACGACGAATGTAGTAGAGTACGTTAATCTCACTTAGTGAATTGAAAATTACATATGAACAACAATAACATATATGGTCTCGTTATGGTGAGAACAATAACAATTTTTGAATTCAAAGTATCCGTTGGTGTGATACCTATGTTTTCCATGAAGAATGTTTGCCTTAAAAATAAAAAATTGAATAAATTATAGCCGTAGGTCTCACTTGCCCGGGGTACCTTAATTATTTTGCTGGAAAAAATCGGTAAAGCAAAAAAAACTACTGAGTTTCGGTAATCACAGCCAATTTTACAAGAGTTCGGTAATTTTGTTACCGGTTTATTTGTAATTTGCTACTGTGACAGCATCATCTGTAACATAATTTACAATACGTACTGTAAAATAGAGCTTTTACCAAATACTGTAACAAAAATTACCGGAAAGTTTGTAAATCACAATCTTTTTTACCGAAGTTCTGTAAAGTTGCTAGCAACGATGGCGAAATGTCAAACTGGTGATGGAAGAAATTCTCATTTCGGTTTTAGAAGTTCTAGTCCCTATAAAAATCTTGTTTAGTGACCTGAAAAATGTTTTAAAATTGAGCGGAGCGTCGCACAGTGCTGCGCCCCATAGACAAAAATGAAAAAATCGACTTCAAAATTTTGTTCAATCTAGTATGCCATGCTGTTCATACATGCGTGAAGTATGTTTTTTGATCATTATAAGCTTGAAGATCGTGTTTATTACTGGAATTTTACCATAAAGTATATAAGATTATTTTCTTCAATAATATTTAGTGCTGGCACTGTAGCTCCCAAGAAAAATATAAATTAGGCAACTTAACATTATACAAGGTAGTTACAGCATTAGTTTTGATTTGTTTGAAAGTGCCAAATTTCGTGCACATTTACATTTAGATTTCCAAAAATCCTTCTGTAGTTTTAAGGGTTATTATTTTTGACGTTTGTTTTGCTCTTTAATTGACATCTTAAATAAACAATATATTGTTTGCTATTTGAATCAAATGTTAACTAACTTTACTGATGGTCAGTAATGTGAATCGATTCATTTTTGTAATTGTAGCTTTTTACCTTTCTATTACACAGCGTAACAAAAATTAACTTTTTGTTTGTCTCAAGAGCAGACTTATGTGTCTCTGAAGGATTTTGGGCCGCTGAATCCGAATCCGGGCTCAGATTTGCTCTAACACGTCACAATTTTGAGCTATACCTCAATTTATAGGGCAAAATATGCGATTTTGGGCTTTTTCGACTGCAAGGGAATTTTTTTAAGCAATCAAAAGGTTAATTGGTCAATTAACATCTAAATCAACGATTCATGCAAAATATTTCGTTTTACCAAATCGAATTTTGGCCATCTCAAAACCCCCCCTCCCCCTCGTAGACTTTTTTCCATACAAAAATTTAGAAATTTGTATGGAGCGTAGACTTTTGCCAGACCCCCCCTCCCCCCGAAAAGTCTACGTGGTTTATGAACGGCCCCTAGGTTTTTGATTGTTTATCAATAGTTCAACTATTGAAACAAGTAGTTAGTAGTTAGGTTAACCTTGTGAGGTTATAACCATATTCTTGAAATGATTGCACCATATTCATCTAATTCCGTTTGTCCGGAGTTCGCGGAAAATCAATGGTGCTCTAGAGCAACTATGGGAAGTAGAGGGTTAAGAGCCAGTTCGCGAGAACCGCGACCCCCTTTCTAAAGAAAGTGGAATCGATGTGCTCCGATTGAGCTGAAATTTTCAGGGTATGGTTTTCCATATAAAAGATGATATCTGGCCGATTTTCAGATTTTTTCGTTAGGGGGAAATGGGGTAAAATAACCCTCAAAGATTTCATGTCTAAAAATAGGTAAAATCACTAAAATTGCAATAACTTCCGCAAAAGTTAACAATTTCAGCTGAAAGCTGCATGGACACTTTAATCCTATGGCATTCCATAGGCTGTTCGGGCCTAAAAAAGTTGATCATCAATATTAATTGCTATTCCCGATCAGCCTAGATAGCCGTGTAGTGGCGGTAGCAGTTTCCTCAACTGGCTAAGAATATCACTACGGATTGCCTAATCCGGTGGTAAAAGTCCACCAAACAAGCGACCCCTAATTCATGGTGTTAAGCGTACCGTGCCTAGGAATGTATGGTTAGGGGGGTCTTACAAATACTTAACCGTGAACGGAGCCTGTGCAGTATCAGGGCACCCTCCACAGTATGTTACCCTTACTGTGTTAAACGGAGCAATGACGCAGTGGACCTTATTTGTCTCCGGGATAATCGGCCACTTTTCTTACGTCTCAATTCCGAGGCTTAATAAAAGTGGGTAAATGAAAATTTTTTTTATGACAGGAACAAAGTTCGTACAGGTAAACCTTCATCACGCAAAAGGTGCTTCTGCTGTGTTTAGTCGAAGGTTTAAAAAAGAAGGACTGGAAGTGGCGCTTATTCAAGAGCCATGGTCCAATAAACGAAAGATTCTTGGAGTTCTGACACAAAATAGTAAACTATTTTATGATGAGCAACAAGATTCACCCAGAACCGCTGTCTTAGTACGCAAAACGTTAAAATGCTATCCTATTAAAGAGTTCATCAGAAAGGACATTGTTGCGATCATGGTAGAGGTACCAACCACTAGGGGTAAAACTGAGATCGCTGTGGCTTCAGCTTACTTTCCTGGTGATGTTCCTGAGGCACCTCCTCCTGAGATCGCATCATTTGTCCAATTCTGTAAAGAAAACAACAAATCGTTTATCATTGGCTGTGACGCCAATGCACATCACACGGTTTGAGGTAGTACGGATATTAACAGTCGAGGTGAGTCACTATTAGAGTATCTGTCTTCGAACAATATAGACATTTGCAATAATGGTGATAAACCTACTTTCTCAAATGTAATCAGACAAGAGGTCTTGGATCTAACACTGTGCAATGCTGCAATCTTTGACAAGATCACAAACTGGCACGTGTCAGATGAGATTTCTCTATCAGATCATAAACACATAATCTTCAATTGGAGTGGTGGAGATTACTCTAGAACCGCATTTAGAAATCCCAGGAGGACAAACTGGGATCAATATGTAGAATTGTTGAATACGCATTCACTTACAATGGGAGAAACTATTGATTCAACCCAAAAGTTAGAATCATTTTCTCAAAGGGTAAATGAAAGTATCATCAATTGGGTTTTTAAATTTTGAAAAATGTCTTGTTTTCTCAATTTCATACGAAAGAGCATCTTTTTCTGAGCCACTATGATTTTTTTCAGATTTTTAGAACTTTATTATGGTGCCTAAAATCAATTTCAAAGAGATTTTTTTAAATCACCTTCTGACAGCTGGGCAACTGTTTGACAGCTCCACCCAGTACAAAATGCGACGAGGGGTGATTCGACTAATCGCTCCCATACAAACTTCAAATTGATTTTTAAATAGGTTCCCGGGCATTAAAATTCATGAAAATTTGGATTTCGGCTCTGTTTGGCATGCAGATTACGAATAGGGGTAGGCGGGGCAATATGGACACCCGGGGCAGAATGGACAATATTTTAAAATATGCGAACTTTTTTGAACTTTTAATGAATGGAGAATATAGTCCATTTGTCTAAAACGTAGTTTCAGGAAAGAAACATTCGAAATTAAAATTATACTTGATTTTACACGAAAATGCTGCGTCCTCCGTTTTTTGTGCATGGAAATTATAATTTTCACACCATCTAAAATAAGATTTAGTGATTAATTTATTGCAGGTAGATTAAAACGTGATATTTCTAGAACACATGCAAGTAGTTTTGCTGTATCTACATGCTTAACATGTTTATATTTTCTTCTTTATTATATCAAAAATCAAGTTTGGAAATATCTTCTGCTGCCGGGGCAAAATGAACACTCACCTTTTTGAAAGAAGCGGCAAGGGGAAAATATAACCTAAATCACAAACCAACCATTTCAGTATATTTTTGGTTAAATGTTCACTATAGTAGACAACAAATTGGTCAAAAAACGACAGCAGTGGAAAATAGTTGTTCTATGCACAGCTGTACATGTCGACAAAAACGAAGCTTTATCCAAAACAGCCTGAATTTAAATTAACTGAACAAAAATGAACTACTTAGGCGTATTATTCATCCAAAATAGTTGTTTTGTAATGAAATGACTTTATAGGTGTAAATAATGTACGAAATTCGTAAAAGTCTCATGGTGTCCATATTGCCCCATGGGGGTGTCCATTCTGCCCCGTATGCTTGAAGACGGTCATGAAAAACTAACATTTTTCATAACATTTTTTGAAGTGGATAAATCATTTTTCTTCGTGAACATTCTTATGCAATAGATGCTAAATAGACTTTAAAAGGATACATGTATCAAAAAACTAAACTTTTTTGACATCTTGCCAGGTAAAGTTGGCAAAAACCTTAGGGTGTCCATATTGCCCCGCCTACCCCTATGGTATTATCTCAACACCGCTAAAGAAGCCAATTCCTTTAACAGAAGTTGTCCCACCATGCAATCCTCTTCTACTAGAGACGTGCCATGGTGGAACTTAAAACTGGATCGCCTTAGAAAGTTTTCTCGTAAAATGTTCAATAGAGCGAAACAAACGGGACATTGGACTCAGTACAGGAAAGCCCTGACTGATTACAACAACGAAATACGAAAATCGAAAAGAAAATCTTGGATGCTGACATGTGAAAACATAAACAGCACTCCTGTAGTTGCAAGACTACATAAAACGCTTGCAAAAGATCATTCAAATGAATTGGGAAACCTGAAGCGCGACGATGGAGCTTTTACCAAAACTCCTCGTGAAACTTTGGATTTAATGATGGAAACCCATTTTCCAGGTTCGGTTCTAAGTGTGGATTCCAATGATACTATATCTCTGGAAGGTGAAGGATGTCCTAGTATAAGCTCTTCGGAGTCAACTAGTACAATAAACACCGCCTCGGATTTAGCTGATGAAATCTTCACGAAGGCCAGAGTGGAAAATGCAATTAGATCATTTCAGCCTTTTAAGTCTGCAGGAGTTGATGGAATATTTCCAGCACTGATTCAAAATGGAGAAGCGGTGTTGGTTCCACCACTTATTGAGATGTTCAAGGCTAGTTTAAGATTGAATTACGTTCCATCAAAATGGAGACTTGTAAAAGTTATCTTTATACCAAAAAAGGGGAAGCGAGACAAGACGCATCCCAAAGCATACAGGCCAATTAGTCTTTCTTCAGTTTTGTTGAAGACTATGGAAAAGGTTTTGAAGGATTTTATCAATTCTTCTTACATAAAAGACCATCCCCTATCTGACTTCCAGTTTGCTTATCAATCTGGTAAGTCAACGGTTACGGCACTTCATTCGCTAGTAAGAAAGGTGGAAAAAACGTTTTCAGCAAAAGAAATAGCTCTATGCGCCTTTTTAGACATAGAAGGAGCATTTGATAATGCCTCCTATTCATCTATGAAGCGTGCCATGGAGAACAAAAACTTCGACCAATGTATCATACATTGGATTTATACTGTGCTTGCAAAAAGAGAAATCACCTCTGAGCTGGGAAGTTCTTCTATAACAGTAAGGGCAACGAAAGGTTGCCCTCAAGGAGGAGTCCTCTCACCACTAATGTGGTCCTTGGTTGTAGACGATCTTCTAAGAAGCTTGAAGGAAAAAGGTTTCGAAGTTGTGGGCTTTGCAGACGATATAGTCATAATAGTGAGAGGAAAGTATGACGAAACTGTTTCGGAAAGAATGCAAAGGGCTCTAAACTATACACATTCATGGTGTATTAAGGAGGGCCTTAGCATCAACCCGTCAAAAGTCGTAATTGTTCCTTTCACTAGGAGAAGGAAGATCAACCTAAAAGCTTTTCGGCTTGGAGGGATACAAATTCATCCTAGTGATCGAGTCAAATACTTAGGTTTGATTCTGGATGCTCAACTGAACTGGAATGCTCAAATTGAGTCCGTGATCGGTAAGGCAACAAGTGCGTTCTGGTTATGCTCCAAAACTATTGGCAGGAAGTGGGGCTTGAAACCAAAAATGATAATGTGGATTTATTCTGCCATAATCCGCCCAAAAGTGACGTATGCTTCGTTTGTCTGGTGGCCAAAAACAAAAGAGGTTACCACGCAATCAAAGCTTGCGAAAATTCAACGTCTTGCGTCCATTGCTGTTACAGGAGCGATGCGAAGCACACCATCAAAAGCTTTAGACGCGATTCTCAATCTGCTACCTTTGCACGAGTACGTGCAATTAGAGGCGGAAAAGGAATTGCTGAGACTTGAACGAGTTGAAAAGTTTATGCCAGGTGATCTTGTAGGTCACCTGAGCATTTCACAATACTTTCAAAATAGGCCAGTAATGAAAATGATTAAAGACTGGATGAAACCTGTGGAGAACCATTATGTTCCTAACAAGTTGCACGAAACAACTCGTGCAGATTGGGAAGTCGGAGATCCCACTGTTCGTCAAGGGTCAATCAAATTCTATACAGATGGCTCAAAAGTTGGAATAAAAACGGGAGCAGGAATCTACGGCCCTGGAATACAAATTTCAGTGGCGATGGGACACTATCCTACGGTGTTTCAAGCAGAGATTCTTTCTATTTTGAAATGCGCAAATATCTGCCTTGAGAGAAAATACAGATATGCAAATATTTGTATTTTCTCAGATAGTCAAGCTGCACTAAAAGCATTGTGCGCATACAAATGTACTTCAAAGCTTGTCTGGGAATGCATTCTTTCACTGCGCAGGCTGTGCCAAGGGAATTCAGTAAACTTATACTGGGTTCCAGGTCACTGTGGCATTGAAGGAAATGAAATGGCAGACGAGCTTGCTAAAAGTGGTTCCAATTTACAGTTTGCTGGCCCAGAACCATTCTGTGGTATATCAAACTGTACAATTAAAATGGACCTGAAACGTGTTGGACCTGTTCCGTCGAGTAACCCACAAACAGAGGAATTTCCGCGTGATAAGAATCGATAATAAATGACCGCAAACGTAGTTCAACTTTACTCGACACGTGAATCTGTTTTATTGAAAGAAGAACAAAGTAGTCAATAAACAAGGTAATCGAAAAACTTTTCTCTTGGCACGTTTAGTGCATCAGCGCCCTTCAGCAGTTGCCGCCAACACTCCTCCTCGCTGATCACTGAACTTCATCCTTTTTGAATTTCCGGGTGAGTCCTAGCTGCTCTGCATACTGCTTCATCTTAGATGCTCCGAGAGGCTTAGTAAACACATCGGCTATCATACTGTCAGTAGGACAGTACTTCAACTGGATCACACCGCTGGAGCACAGATCCTTCGCGTGGAAATATTTTGTGTCAATGTGCTTACTTCTTTTATTCTGACGATCTTGTGATACGAAATCCATACAGCTGCGATTATCCTCGTTCACAACTGTTGGATTTAGCTGCTTTTCGCCTAACTCGCTCAATAGCCTGCGTAGCCAAACTGCTTCTTGCCCAGCTTCTGACAGTGCAATGTACTCGGCTTCCATTGTTGAAGTAGACACGCAGCACTGCTTCCGGCTACCCCAACTCACTGTTGCGCCACCCAGTTGATATGCGAATCCACTCGTTGACTTTCTGTCTGTTGTGTCGCCTGCCCAGTCCGCATCGCTGAAACCAACAAGCGTTAGATCTCGATCCTGCTGACCTAGCTTCAACTCGTAGTTTTCTGTTGCCAGTAGATATCGAACAACTCGTTTCAGTTCCAACCAGTCGCACTCTCGAGGGCAATTGCTCTTCCTGCTCAGAATCGATACCGCCGCTGCGATATCCGGCCTGGAATTCATCGCTACGTACAGAAGCGCGCCAACCAAACTGTGGTACTGTTCACTGTCCGCTAATGTTCCGCTGTTTTGCAGTTTGTAGTAACCTATGTCCAGTGGCAACTTACTTCCTTTGGCGTCTCCAAGTCCAAATCGCTCTGCAATTTCCCGTATGAAGGCTCGTTGGCTCACTTTTATTCCAAGAAAGTGAGAAACCTCGCCTAGGGACGAAATCTCAAACTCACTTCGCAGATCTCTTTCCAGCATGGCAAACTGCCGGTTATTCTTACAAACCACGATGATATCATCTACATATATCAATAGGTAGATCCAATCGCCGCTCTCTAGTTGCTTGGAGAACAAACATGCATCCGAAGCTGATTGTGTAAATCCCAACTTTATCAGTATTTGCTTTACAGTTGTATTCCACACTCTCGCCGCCTGCTTCAGACCATAAAGGCAGCGATTCAGCTTACACACCAGCTTTTCCTTCCCCGGAACGGTGTATCCCGGCGGTTGTCGCATGTACTGTTCTTCGTCCATTTTTCCATTGAGATACGCATTTTTGACATCAATGTGCCACACTTGAAGCTTCCGATGTCCTGCCACAGTAAGAAGTACCCTGAACGTTTGTTGCATAGCAACAGGAGCGAACACTTCAGTGAAGTCGATACCGGGTCGCTGTGCGTAGCTCTGGGCAACAAGCCTTGCCTTATAGCGCACGACTTGACCAGATGAGTCCTTCTTCTGCTTAAACACCCATTTAGACCCGATTGGTTGACGACCGGGCGGCAAAGGTACAAGTGTCCAAGTATTCTTGCTCAACAGAGACTTGTACTCCTCGTCCATAACTCTCATCCATTTGCTCTTGTCCACACTGCTGACTGCTTCCTGGTAACTTTTCGGTTCCCTGTGGTTCACCTTAACAAGGCCAACTTCGAAATCTTCCATTCTCCTCAACAGCTCTCCGACACCTGAACCTCTTCCCGGTTCTGGATTCGGTTCAGGATCTTCTCCTTCATACGACGAAGACACATCCGAAAAACCTTCGAAAGGCGGTTGGTCATCCAAGCTTGCTGCATCACTGCCGTCCTCCGAAGCCAGCCATTCAATCACCTCAGGATTTGCTTCCGGTATCTCCCGTTGCTTGAGTTTAGAAGTTTCTTTGCATTTCGGCTCCTCCTGAAACTCTGAACCGAGTTCCAAAAATCTTGCATCCCGGCTAACGGTAATTTTACGATTCCTCTTGTTCAGGAAACGGTACGCCTTAGCTCGGCAATCATACCCAACAAAAGTGAGTTTTTCAGCTTTCTCATCGAGCTTGCCACGCTTGGCATCCGGGATGCGGACATAGGCATCACAGCCGAAGACCCTTAGGTTGCTAAGATCTGGCTTCCGTCCATGCCACAGCTCGTACGGAGTTTTCCGCACCACCCGTGATGGCATACGGTTTTGGATATACGCTGCAGTTGTGATTGCTTCTCCCCAGTATCGCTTGTCCAGATTCGCATCCAGGAGCATGCATACTGCCATGTCGTTGATATAACGATTTCGACGTTCTGCCACGCCGTTCTGCTGTGGAGAATATCCTGCCGTCAACTGCGCTTCGATGCCCTCCTTTCGATAGAAATCCTCCAGTTCTTTATTAACAAACTCCCCGCCGCGGTCCGAACGGATGATTACGGGTTTCCTGCCGAACTGATTTTCAACAGCCCTCACGTAGTTCATGATGCATCCTTTCGCCTCAGCTTTATTCTTCAGTAGGTACAACCACAAGTACCTGCTGTAATCATCGATTATAGACAGAAAGTAACGGTTTCCGCCTGGAGTAACATTCCGCATAGGTCCGCATAGATCCGTATGAACCAACTGCAATGGCCGCGTGGTCTTCTTCACTGACTGTTGGGGAAATGGCAAACGTGCCATCTTTCCCTCCAAACAATGCTCACAAACAATTCTGGCGCCGCAGTCAACTATCTTCACGCCGGCCGCTAAATCTTCCTTCTTCAAACGCTCGAACACTGCTGGATCCCGGTGGCCAAATCTCCGATGCCACGTATGCTGACAGTTCAAAGTGTGATGACAACCTTCAGCAACAGCAGCCTGCTCCGATTCCCTCAGCACGTACACTCCGCCAGACCTTTCTCCGAGCACCACGACGTTGTCAGCTTCATCGAGAATCTCCACGCTATTCCGCTTGAACAGGACCTGGAATCCCTTCTCAGCAATCTTGCTTACGGATAGTAATCCGCTTTCCAAATACGGTACGTAGAGCACGTTATTCAGGTTGATTTCCTTCGGCATTCCGGTACTGTCCACGCCCGTCACGGTTCCAGAACCATTTCCGCTAGACCTTGAGCAGTTTCCATCTGCCATCACGACCGTCACACTTGAAGTTTCCTCGAAGCTTTTGAAAAAATCCTTCGATCCAGTCATATGGCATGATGCGCCACTGTCGATTGTCCAAGAACGACCGAGCTTAACCCCCGCACACACAGCATCATCAACTACTTGTGCAGTAAAACTGACCGGATCATGTTGACCTTTTGCTTGCTTCGCCTTCGCTTGCTGTTTGAATTGTTGCGGCTTTCCCCCTGATGCCTCACCTCCATCCTGATGCGCTTGTTTCTGTGCCTGCCACTTTCGACAGTCCACCTTGAAATGTCCCGGCTTCTTGCAGAAAAAGCAAACCTTTTGTTTGTTTACTTTCTGCACCTTGAGGCCCTGCTCATCGTCGCGAGCTCCACCGTTGCGAGACAGCCGCTTCTGATATTCGTCTATCAGTTTGAACCGGACGAGTTCCATCGTCACTTCTTCGTCCTTCCGAGCTTCCAGTGCCGATGCCAGGAAGTGGTACGAGTCGGGCATACTCCGTAGAATCATCGCCACCCTCAATTTCTCTGCCAATTCCAATCCAGCGTCCTCCACTCGTTCGAACAATGCGTCCATGTTGAGCAAATGCTTCTCAACATCGCCACTTTCTTCCAGCTTAGCGTCACAAAGCCGGCTCAGAAGAGCTAACTGAGAACTTGCAGTTGCCTTCTCGTGGTAGTGTTTGAGTGCATCCCACACTTCGCTTGCACTACCACAATCCTTGATCAAAGTGTACTGACTTCGATCGATACACAAGGCAATTGTTGCACGAGCCTTTTTGTCGGCTTTTTTCCATGCTGCAGTCTCCGGCTCTGGCTTCGGTTCATCTACGACGTGCCAGAGGTCCTCTCGTTCGAGGAACATCTCCATCTCGAACTTCCATGTCGGGTAGTTTTGATTCGACAGCTTCGCAATCGAGAACTTGACCGGATCCGCCATCTTGCCGTCGGCCGAAAAAAAAACTTTCCGCTCGCCAGTCAGCCGTCCCACGCGCCGAAACAATCTCCGTCCGATTTCGCGATTTCCGCCCGAAATACGCTATAATACGTCGATCCTCAACTGGGCCCGGAACCTGTTGGACCTGTTCCGTCGAGTAACCCACAAACAGAGGAATTTCCGCGTGATAAGAATCGATAATAAATGACCGCAAACGTAGTTCAACTTTACTCGACACGTGAATCTGTTTTATTGAAAGAAGAACAAAGTAGTCAATAAACAAGGTAATCGAAAAACTTTTCTCTTGGCACGTTTAGTGCATCAGCGCCCTTCAGCAGTTGCCGCCAACAAAACGCTGGGCTGAGCAGAGGGTGATATCCAATTGGATGGACGTCAAAAATTGCAATCAGTCAAAACGATTTATAACACCAAATGCTTATAAAACCAAAAAGCTCTTAGAGCTCAACAAGAGAGCTCTATGTACATACACTGGCCTAGTAACTGGACACTTCCCGAGCAGGTATCACTTGAAACATATTGGCCATATTCAGAGTGATATCTGTCGTTTCTGTAATACGGAACATGAAACCTCGGAACATCTGCTTTGCAGTTGTGGTGCTATATACACGCGCAGGCAAAGATTTCTAAATAGTGGTTGCTTGCAACCCAGTGAGATCTGGTCTGCAAAACCTGGGAAGGTCTTGGAGTTTATCAATTCCATTGCACCTGACTGGGAGACGACGCGTCGTGGCAGTAGCTGATTACTTGACACATGGTAATTAGCTGGCTAGATGCGAATATCAAAACGGGACATGCCACAAAAGTTCAGCCTATTGGACGCAGTGGCTTAATTTCCCCAACAGGGGAGGAAAAAAAATCCTATGGCATTTCCATTTAAGCCAAGCGTTGGATATTTTTTTTTATCTATGTTAACGAGATTTTTAGCCCTAGGCTAGTTCATCTCGGGACCCATGCTTTTCTTCCCTTCCGAAGGAAGAACTCACATTTTGTGAGTTTGTCGGGAGAGGGATTCGATCCCAGGTCCTCGGTGTGATAGTCAAGTGTTCTAACCATCACACCAGGCCCGCTCCACAACGCGTTGGATATTCTTTGATATTTAATTTGAAGAAATAGGTTATTTTCATAATTTTTTGACGATTTTCAGGGCGTCTGTTTTCGTACCAACAGAACTAGGATGAAAAACTGAGTACTACGTTTTGAAGGATTACCCAAGAGCTTTCATTTGATATGTGACCCAGATGCGCCAACTTCCTCCTCCTCTCTCCTCTTCTTGGCGTAACGTCCTCACTGGGACAAAGCCTGCTTCTCAGCTTAGTGTTCTATGAGCACTTCCACAGTTATTAACTGAGAGCTTCCTCTGCCAATGACCATTTTGCATGTGTATATCGTGTGGCAGGCACGAAGATACTCTATGCCCAAGGAAGTCAAGGAAATTTCCTTTACGAAAAGATCCTGGACCGACCGGGAATCGAACCCGTCACCCTCAGCATGGCCATGCTGAATACCCGTGCGTTTACCGCCTCGGCTATATAAGCCCTAAAAAACTATCTCTGTTATCCCTTTCGAGACGAGCCAGCACAATTGTGCTGTTGAGCAATAAGAGTTTTGCATATTTTTATCAACTGTTTAGTTTTTGGTTTATCTGAAGTAAATTGTTTTATATATTGAGCTATTACATATACTTGCATGTGTGCAAATAAACTTTAGTTTATGTTGTGTGTGAGATTTACCACAACAAGTGGACAAAGCTAGGAATCAAAAGTTAAAGAGAAGGTTTTACAAATTCCAAAGAAAAAGTGTTGATATATTAAAAAGTCTGAGAGTTCTGGAAAGCCAAATTTGAACAGTTGGTATGGAAATTTCAGTTTTTTGCGCTCCGTACCGAAAGGGTTATCGTTAATTTTAGGCGTTTGGTGTCTTCATAGAAGTTGTTTGCAAATTGTTTCCTGCATCTTTTCTTTTTTTTATTAGGGTAGTTTTTTTTAATTTTAAGTCATATGCGATCAAGTTCTTCAGCAAAGATGTAGGCAATCAATGCTGTTTCGAGTAACTTTGCCGAAGACACATTTTATCTAGCTTTTTATTTGAACGTAGTAGGTCAATTTTAAGTTTTCATTTGGGGTGGAGGGATCACGTTTTTTTACAATAGGTAACTTTTTTATTTGATTTTTTTTCGAAGATGTGAGCTTTGGAGCATTTGAAGAGCAAGTAATAACGCAGATTTGTTCTGAACATTACATTGCTTTGTGTAGCATAGTTGTCCTGTGTTCTATGGGAATCCCTATTAACATGGGACAACTATGCTGCACTTGGAGTTTTCGAACGGAAGGTGTTGCATACCATCTACGGTGGAGTGCAGATGGAAGACGGGACTTGGAGAAGGCGAATGAACCACGAGCTGCATCAGCTGCTGACAGAACCAACCATCGTCCATACCGCGAAAATCGGGAGGCTACGGTGGGCGGGTCACGTCATCAGGATGTCGGATAGCAACCCGACTAAAATGGTTCTCGAGAGTCATCCGACCGGTACAAGAAGACGTGGAGCGCAGCGAGCTAGGCCTAGGTGGGTCGACCAAGTGGAGGACGATCTGCGGACCCTACGCAGAGTGCGGAACAGGAGACAAACAGACATAGACCGAGTGGAATGCAGGCGACTACTATGTACAGCAGAGGCCACCCCGGCCTTAGCCTGATCGGTAAGGTAAGTAACTATGCTGCACACGGCAGTGAATGTCGCTAGGTCTTGTCATTGAAATGCTATGGGAAATTTTGACTTAACGACAACGAAGCCTTGAATTGCTCATACACTCCCGTTCAAAAGTTTGGGGTCACCCCCTCATCCCAAACTTTTGAACGGGAGTGTATATCTCATGGAGTTGGTACGATAAAAAAGTTGATTAACCCTCTAATACCCAACACCGCCTTTAGGTGGGGTATAGTTTGAGTATTTTTGTAATTTTTGTTTAGTGGGCAATCAAGTTTTTTTTATATTTTTGGCTGATATTTAGGACTCCTCTGTATATCTCATAATGGTAAAATTGATGTTATAGTCACCTGTCAGAAGTCATTGATTATTTTGTATTGAATAGCTACAATTGACATATTTTATTTTTTTCCCGCATCATTCTATCACAGTACAATAATTTAAGGGAGTCGAACACACTCTAAAATTATTTTCCTTAAAATTACATGGAAAATTAAATTTTCAGTGAAAAAAAATAAAAATTGAAATATTTCAGCAATAATCGTAAAATCTCAAAATGTTTTCGTCTCAAAAAATCCGCCGCCCAAATAGGATTCCAGGAAAAATATAAAAGTATATGAGGATGTTCGAAAATAAAAATTAGAAAGACCAAAGACCGAAATTAACAAAATCGAGAATTAAAAAGAATCACCTTCCAAAATATGTTTAAATCGATTTTAGCATTAGCATTAAGCGAGTCGCACAAATTCGTAGGTGGTACAGTCCTAGACCGCTGTTATGAGGGTTGCCTCCTTCCCGTCCGAACCAAAGCACAAAGATTTGGGACTAATCTCTGACTCTTAGACAAGACTGACGCAATCCTCCAATGGTCGAGCACTGTCCTGGCCACGTCCTTGCGACTGCTGGGGAATGGGAAAGGATGGTTAGTTTTGGACACCTATGAAAAATGTAGACAACTCTACGATCTCTCAGGCCTAGGTGTCACGGGAATTTGGGTGTTGTTAGTGGAAGGGTAAACTCCAAAGGATACACTTGGTCAACGTTCAGGCACACCATTATTAGTATTCTTCGAATCCGTTGTCTGCCCGATTCATCCTGGATTCCTCGTCGTCTTGATGGCACTTGGTTGAATTACCAGATTCTTCGGTTTTTTTTTTTTACTTGATAAAATTGTGTTTATTACTTGTTGATTTTGTGTAAAACTAGATACAATGGAAATAGTTACAATTCGACTCTAAGATAAAAATCTAATTCATTAATGTCTACTGCATTATCACAATTCATGATAAAGGAGACGTATTTGATAAAGATTTTAAGTATTTCAATTTTTTGTCTATTGCTTATTCTCGCTAATTCGGGATAAATCAGCTCGTCGTATGATAGCCACGTCGGCACTCGCTCAGCTTGTGTTTGAGTGTTTCGATAGCTGTATTGCAATGCAGACACAGCTCACTATCGCAGCGTCGAATTTTATACCATAACTGCCTGTGCTCTAGTTTCCCATTAACGAGCAGATACCAGCTGCTACGCTCAACCGAAGTCATTCGTCTGCTACCTACGTTGGACCAAACACGCTTCCAGTTTATAGTTTGGTTGTGTAGTTCCACTTTCGGTCGGTCAGTTTGGTCGACGTAAAACTTGTGGATCAGATCGGAGGAAGGGTTTTGCTGGATCTGGGGAGGCAAACGGTTGTATGTTTGCAGGATTAATTTAAGGCAGGGAAGATTTAAAAGAGGATGTGGAGGATTTGCTTGGGATATAAAGGATTGATAGTAGGGAATGGAACCGATCTCTTGGATGTGGCGGTTGATTAGTAGAGCCTTTCCTTTGAAACCTGGGAGTTGCAGTTTCAACCCTCCCTGGTCTTTGGGTCTCGCCAGTTGCTGAATTGGGACCCGGGCTGGTTGTCTGCGCCATAGGAACGATCCCATGGTGGCGGTTATTTTCGCAGTATGGACGTTGTATTGTGGCAGTACGGAGGACAAATACCACATCTTGGAGGTAATGAACGTGTTCAGAAGGATCACCTTCTGTTGAAATGTTGATAATCTGAAATATAAAATAATATTAACATCGTACGTCAAATAAGCTACATATTAGTGATACGCTCGCCACAGTTGCATATTTTTACAACATTATTTATATCTTACGATAAATTTACCTCAAACCTGCTGAAATAAAATGTTGATTAGCAGTACATTGAAACAAAATTAACTACAAAACACAAAAAAACATCAAACTTTGATCTTGGAATATTTATTAATACGGTAAATATCAAGATCAAAATTTGAATTGGTAGATCTTACACCGCAACGCACCATTCTAAGGTGATCTACCCACGTTACGGGTGAAATATGTTTAAATCGATTTTAGACGAAAAATGATATTTAGATCAAAATAAAAAAATTGGGTATTAGAGGGTTGAGCGGCATTTGGAAAGTCACTTATAAAGCCAAATATGAAGCAAAAATTACGAAAATTATATTTTTCAAAATTCCCCTTAAAAATCGAAAAACTATATATAGCTCATACAATTTTAAAGGTAGAGTTAAACTGTCTTCGGAAAAAAATGTTGGTTTCTACCATACCTACAAGTTTCTCACACACGAGTTTTTTTTGCATGACGTGAAACAAAAGCATAAAATTTATAATTTCATTCTAGGGGTACATGCTATGTTTTTTCTAGGAAATCAGAACGATTACATTCTTTAGATACACTAGTTTCAAAAACTTCGTTATTTATACCAAGGAAACGTTATTGTTTATTAATTAGTAATACTCTTGCTATCAGCCGATTGTTAATTCTGTTATTTTCTTTTAGAGAATGGCGTGATGGCGGGATTTTGAACATTTTGTGACAACCCAACGAGCTAATTATATAATAAAAAATATTGTTGAACGTAGATGTTGAATGTTTTTGGTTCAAAAATTGTAATAACATTCCATATCAAGATTAATAATACATATATGTATTTCTTTAAAATTTTAATTTTCTATTAGGCTATCTGATCTGATGAACGCTCTTTCCGGGTTATCAACTCATCATTGTGCATCCCAAAACGAATTTTTGTACACAAATAACAAGATCCACAATATAACAAGAATAACTGAACAGTTGAATTTAATGTTTAGGAACGAAAAACCCCTTGTATACGCTAACGCAGTCAATACTACATTGACAGATATACCAGGCACACAAGCATGGCGGAGAATAATTCTGGTTGACGTCTATTGGTGTCAATTCTTTTCCCATTTGCTATACAGTGATACCAAAACATACGTTTGTCCGGCGGCTTCCACGCAGTAAAGAAAATAATTAATAATATAGCAGCTAATTATCCAATTTGAAGATTCAATCAACTGTGAGCTTGTAAATAGTGGAAATGGCTAGCGTTGAACAAGTTACCAAAGCCGCCAATTTCATGAAGGTCGCTGCAGGAAAGATAGGATATAATTCTGAAAAGGTGAATGCATGTGTATATACTTTCCATTTAAGGTATAAAATCAATACGCTATTTTTTTGCAGATCATAACAAGATATGCACCTAAAACCAACGAAAGTGTATCTGGATTCTCTTCAATTATTCAATCCATCGCACGCGAAAGCAAAAACGAAGTTATACGCGATAGTTTTTCCGATATTGAGACAGAACTTCAGGTCGCACAATGGGTTGATTATTCTGTGCTGTATGTTTCGCCGGCCGCCAAAGACAAACACGTTGCGAAAGCACTGTTGGAGGTGAGTGTATTATATCTATATAAAATTTGAAACGAAGCAGCTAAGGGTTTAGATTTGATTTGTTGAGTTGAAGCTAGGAAATGAATAAATTATTATCCACAACATGTTTTTCGGTAAGAATAAATAATGGAATATTGAAGGTTAAAGTTAAATGAAAAAGGCTAAAGTTAAAATGCTAAGAAAGTTAAAAACAAATTCACATGAATGCAAGTTAGTTTGGGCATTTTTTTTATTTTGAATTGAATAGCGGGATACCCCAGACTTTATTATTGCACCAGCCATATTTTTTCCGTTTTGATTGCTTTCTCGGTCGATTTTAACAATTATTTTTTCGTACGGAGACGTATTGATTGAGTTGTATTGATCTGTTGACCCGTTCTCGCGGAAAAGCGAGACATACAAACACCATTCCATTTTTACTTACACAGAATATTATAGAAAGATAGATAGATAGAAAATTCAGGATCGATGTATCGATTTCTTCTGCTTTACCGATATAAATAATCTCAGCTTTTACGCTAAAAAACTACTAGAATGGCTTTCAAACTGTATTCGTATGGCAAAAATTGTATCCAATCCTGAAAAGGTCATTTCGACATAATTCAATTCAATCACACCCTGAAATGAGAATATGGTATACGAAAAACTTGTGCGACTAGGCCAGCTCTACAAGAAAGTCACGGAAAACCCGATCTTTTTCGAATATTGATTATAAACCTCACGGACTACCTTGATATTCATGATGAATATCAATTGGAATTTTTCGAAGGTAGTCCGTGCCATTTACCTTAAATATTAAAAAAAGAGTGTTTTTTCCGTGACTTTCTTGTATATTTGTCAAGCCGCACAAGTTTTTCATATACCATATTCTTAGGTTGAGATCCTATTTTTTTGTCTATATTAACGAGGTTTTTGACCCTAGGCTAGTTCATCTCGGGACTCACGCTTTACTTCCCTTCCGAAGGGTGGTTGAAGGTGAATATATAACGAAGCCACACCTCAAATTTTCAAAAGCACAAATCTGAAGAACTGAATGTCAGTTTGCCCTGAAAAGTTGATCGATTGGTCACCATCAGCGGGTTACCAATCGATCAACTTTTCAGCGCAAACTGACTTTCGGTTGTTCAGATTTGTGCTTTTGAATATTTGAGGTGTGGCTTCGTTATACATTCACCTGAATTTAAATATGTCGAAATGACATTTTCAGGACTGAGTACCTAACATTAAATTAATAAAACTATCAAATTTGAATTGATAAAACAAAATATTTTGTATGAGTGGTAAATTTAGATGTAAATCGAACAGTTTATCACTTGATTGTTTAAAAATAATAATAATTTCGCTTTGCTTTGAAGACAGGCCAACACATAATTTTTGTGGCGCTGTGAAAATACTGATATCGTCGATATACATTTCTTACTAGATACAGCGAAATTGGCAAATAACAAAATAACGTTTTGATGAGTTTTTCAATCACCGCTCTCGAGCGGGTCTGGTACGTTTGGCATAAAGGACAGTTGGCATAAATGACATTTGGTATAAAGGACGTTTGGCATAAAATTATTTCAGTAAAAATGAACTACACACTTAATGTCAAAGAACGAAAAGTATTTTTAAGAAGGATAATACATATAATGCATTATATTTTCTGGATAAAATATGCAGACAAGGATGATTTGCTGGAAAGAACCATTACCAGAATCTAAATTGCTTGTATCGATGGAGAACAGCCTATATACAAAAGAAGGAACATTTCCCTTTCGGGAAAAAAAAACAAATTCATGGATGCCAAAGGTTGTTTCGAAAATAAGAGATCCAACGTAATGCACCACTAACAAGTTTACCTTCTTTCCATTGAAGGCTGTTCTTTAATTTTCCTCCAGAGGAAAAATACATATATTTCACATATTCTTTATGCCAAACGTCCTTTATGCCAAACGTCCTTATGCCAAATGTCCTTATGCCAAACGTACCAGACCCCTCTAGAGCAACCATGGGAATAGTAGAGAGTTAAGGACAGACTTGTTAGAATCCCAATATGGGCGCCACAATGGCCGACTTTGGCACCTACTCACGATTTTGAGGGCACAAATCTCTTCGTAAACAAAGCCAGCGCACCTGAGCTTCTTATTTTAAGCTTATTACAAGTGAGCAAGAACAGAATAATAAAATGCATTGTTGTTTGAAGCTTGCTTCTTGAGATTTGTGCGTCTAAAGATTTGATGCACTGTTGAACCGGGATTTTAAGACGTTTGTCCTTAATGCAAAATAATAGTTAGGGCCGATTTCTTCACCCTGGCTTAAGCGTTAAACCAGGTTTAACTATATGGGTAAGCCTGGCTTACCGGTTAAGCTGAGGTGAAGAAATCGACCCAGTCAAGACTACTCGTGTTACTATTTCAAACAACCCACCATGGCACTACCCACAAAACTCCATGTCAATGGCTATACAATTGACTGACTGAGTGAAATAGTGCACAAAATAAGACCCTCACGTTCTGTACTAAAACTATTGTATATTTATTTATTTTTTCTCATTAAGGAGCTCAACAAATATCTGGAAAGTCGTTCCTACTTGGTAAATCACAAATTGACCCTGGCAGATGTAGTGGTGTTTTACGCTATCCAGAACTCAATGGTAAGATAACCTAACATTTTTAAACATGCACAAATTCACTAATTACCGTTTGTTCTATGAATAGGTTAACCTACAGCCACTGGACAAGGAGTATTACCTGAACGTCTCACGATGGTTCGACCATTTACAGCAGCAAAAAGCAATTCGTCAGGATGAAAATTTGATCAACTTTTCAACCTTGCATTTACTTGGCTGGGCAACTGGCACACATGTTTAAAATCTAATCTGAATTTGAATAAATAGAATATGATACCATTTGAAGAGAGCAAAATATTTTTTCAATCAGTAATCACAATTCTATTACGGATACCGTGAATATTCTGCACGCCATGATTTTTCAAATATAAGATTTTCAAATAATCAACCTTATCGACACTAGATGCAACAAACGAATATCTTAAAAACTGTTTTTTGTATTCGTTTTGATGGTATATCAAGCTTTGCCTTTTAAAAGACAGGGTACGCCGCAAAAATAAATTATATAGTTGTAATGAAACCTGTTCTTAAAATCTGAAAAAAACTGAATAATTGTGATAAAGTTCTCAAGTTGCATAGAAAAAACCTAAAAAATAAGAAAGCTGCTCTCATCATTGCATTGTAGGCAGGTTTGGCCGCACTGAGTACATAACAATTCTGATCTTTGGATTTACACCATCAACATCATAATTGATTTGAAATCTTGCCACTTCAACTGATAGAAGTGATGAAATATCTTAAATGTCATTTCGAACTGTCAAAAAAATCGCACTGCAGAGCCATACGGAGCGTTTAAAGTGAAATTCACTGGAGTGTTTTCACTAATTTGACAATCTTTTTGAACGCTCAGTGTAGCTCTGTAGTGCGATTTTGACATTTCGAATGCGCTTGTCTGTCTGCACTTCCGTCACGTTTTGAAATATTCGATTGAAATGCTTTACACAATAAGACAGCTGTACATTTATAATTGCATTAGTGCATCTGTGAACTGATGAACCGCTGCATTTTTATATTGTGCATTGGTGCATCGATGTATTTTAATATTATAATGCCTAATTGTATTGGTTGCATAGGATTGGTAAAGCAATGCATTGCTACATAAAGCCTATAGAAAGTTCGAGAAGTTTCATTCCATGGATTAAACAAGTTTAAAAACCAAGTTTGGATACATAATAGTATACCTTCTGGCGCTTTTGAACGAGGTGCCCATGCTGAGTGCAATGTTGCACATATGCACTGATACAATAGTTTCAAAGGAAGCTTCTAGACAATTTTCTGTCCAAAGCTTCTAGGATCTTCTTGGTTGAATTGAAAAAAAGTAATAAAAAATACAAAGCCTCAAAATTAAAAGAATAGAAAGAAAATTAAAGAAAGACAATTATCAAAAGGATCGAGAAAAGTAGGGGATTATGGGGTAATATGCACCAGTTAAGGAAGATGAGTTCATGTACATGTAAAAAGGCAATAACATATTGTTTTAAAACAAATATATTCATTCTAAAAGATATCATTCAAAATCTAAGCCTTAATGTAGTTCAGATTTTAAAAATAACGGTTTTTGCACAAGCTTATTCGACGGCTTTATATGTTTATGTGGGCAGTATGCACCTTTAATTGAGGTAAAACGCACCATAACAATAGGGTAGAATGCACCCAAACAAAGGGACAAGATGCACCACAATATAGGGACAAGATGTTAATTTATTATTAGGGTAAGAAATCAAACAATAGCAGAATAGCAGAATAGCAGAAGAAATCAAACTTTGAAGTAGTCAAATTGTAATCTTAATTTGAACCATTTCAAAATTCATTAAAACGACGTACTTTTCAGGCAAATATTGTTCCGAAAAAGATGTTAAACAGCTTTTCGTAATATAACCAGATAACATGGACTTTAAAAGCATTGAAAACAGCGTTTTTGTCATGGAAAACAGGCAATTGAAAAATCACTGTGATTTCACCCATTTCCCCCAAGAGAAAGCACATTTTCGGTGCACTCGTACAGCTCATGCATTGTATCACACGCATGATGCTTCAAGCTTCGCCTTCGGTTACGTGATGCCATATGGATTCCCTGAATGATCTCGGCTCCGACATGGAATTCCTCCGGATGAGCCTAATTTTAATATTTAGTATTATAACGTTAATTTGAAAAGATATAGAGGTTTTTTTGCCTCTTCCAAAATTTACAGTTAAAAATAAATAAATAAATAAATATCACACGCAATATGTGAACACGTCAAATGAAAGCTTATTTATCGTAGAATCGACCAACCGAATAATATTCCGCATTATTTGTCATAAAATTATCAAATTTAAGTGATTCTTACTTGGAGAATGTTATCTTAAGTTGAACCATTTGTAATCTAAATTTGAACTAGTAAACGGGGGTGAGCTTCTAGTGTTGGCCTGTAGATTGCGCTAGTGGTTGCTTTGTTTACTCTTGGGGGATGAAAAATTCCAAATTTAGTTATCAAATTCCTAAAGAATTTCGAACATTCTGAGTTGAGATTCCACTGCCTAATGAAAAATAGGTATGAGAATTAGCAGATTCATGTGATTTTTAACTGTTTAGCATGGAATTGGCTGTTTTGTGAGTTGCTCGAGCAGCTGCCGCCAGTAGTTCAAATTAAGATTAAAATTGGTTCAAATTATGATTACGATGGTTCAAATTAAGATTAAAATCATAATTGATGAAAAATCAAATATTTCAATGAAATTCGGTGCAAATACAAACTTTTTACCATTTAACAGAAAGCTTATACCCGTGGCTTTCATGTACATACGATTTTGCCGTAGTAAATTATTTCCATGTGGGAGAAAAAAACACTTAAAATTTGCACTGCTTCAGAAAGCCGCAATTTGGTTCAAATTTTGATTACCTACCTTAGTTCAGTGGTGTAAACTATAAGAGAATATTTTTTTATGCGCTTAGTGCAGACAAGCCGGATTTAGGTAATGTAAATTGAAGAACTCGACTGGTTCTCCAAGCATCATGACAATTTACGTGAAATGTGAAACACAATACACTGTATTATTAACTGTACTTATTTCAGAATAGAGCATATTGTGCTACACATTTTTGTATTTCTTTTCAATTATTTTGATGTTTCAAAGAACAGCCGAGTTCTCTAACAATTAACTTTATTCTCTAAATTTGCATTTGCACATAGGTGTTTTTGATGATATCAACATTATTTATCACTAAATATAAAAAATATCAAACTTTTTATGATATTCGCTTTCTTAACAAGTTGCCTAAGGAATGCCTTCGTAAAAACCTGGGAAAATCGATAAAGGAATTTCCACAATTTTTTTCTGATATCTTGTTTTTTACGTAATATAAGATAAGTTTTACCCAGGGGTTTCCACACCGTTTGGTTCGCGGTGCACGTTTTGGAAATAAATCTCTACGCGGTGCACCTGGTCAAAGTGCAATACATATCGAAGTTGTTAACAAAGTTATCGTATTTTTCAAAGCGACCCTCGGGTGCATGCCCTCATTTTTGAAATAGTTTTTCAACAACAGATGTGACTATGCCATTGACGTGCGTTTTGTATTTATTACATGGAATTTCGTTCGAGTGACACAGCAGTTCGACATCGAGTGTTTTCTTTGCTGGGAATATGTTTCTTTGAAAATTGTCGTGTGAGGTCCTGAGCAGGCTCATTGTCACATTAAAAAGATTTTGGCGGGTTCTTAAACCTCGACGTACTTTTGCTTGGCCTCTGTATGGGAGGTTTTGAAATGAAGGTAGAAATTTGGAAATGCCGCGGTGCACTTGTCAAGGCTTTGCGGTGCACCGTGGTGCACGATCTAAAAACCCCTGAAGAGAAATATATTTTCTTATCGATATAGTAACTTTCATTGTGTTTAGAAATAAAATAATTTATTTGTGAGATTTTTTTTCTTTTCTACATTTGGTACATTTTTAGACCACTTTGTTCAACTTGAAATTTTAATCATCTAGTTTATAGAGTCATATTTTTTAACTTTTACAAGAAACATCAACAAAGTTGATATTATTTGCTTCGTTAGAGCATCGCCACGGGCGTCCCTATCCCTATTTCCAGGCCCTGAATAGGGACCCATGTTCACACCGGTGGTATCTAAACGGGAATGAAAAATAAGGACGCGACATGGGATTAGCGATGGGTTTCCACATTTGGGGACCCACTCAAATCTTGCACTGAGTTGCTATTCCGATGGTTTGTGTGACGTCACTTTCTTTATTTAGATTTTGCGGTGAAGTGAGCTGAGCAGTGGTATGGAAAAAGAACAGCAATGGATCAATAAAGCATGAGCTGAATATTGATGCACTTTGTCTTACGTGACTAGATGTTTACCATAACCCTATCACAAACAAACAGACACAACACTAATAATTCCCACGTACACCGATTCAACGGTTTATTTAAAAAATTAACTGCTCATCTGTGGCGCTCGCAGCGTTATTGTTCAAGTTTTACATTCGCTCACTATTGTCACCTAGTTTATGATTGGCCACTATTAGCCAAACTCAGTCCTTTTAGATTGGGTGAATATGTTTCCGCGACTATGATTTTGAATAGCAAACGTATCACTTGAAAGAAATTGCTATATTAAAATCATCGTCATGTAAACATAATCCCCAATGTCAAACACGCTATTTCACAAAACGCTCAGTAGGTGCCGGTAGTGAGCGAACGTCAAACAGGAGCAAAAATTATGTGAGCGCCGTCTGCGAACAATTTGCAAACTAGGGGCCATCCATTAAGTACGTCATTGCCCGTGTAGTTGCCGGCTTAGAATAGCACTACGGACCCCCTGTTCCGGGGGTAAAAGTCCACCAAACAGGGAACCCCAATCCAAGGTGTCAGGCGACCCGTGCTGAGGGATGAATGGTTGAGGGGGTTTAAAACATGCTCGATCTTTAACGGAGCCCGTAACGTGGGTAGATCTCCCTTTTGGGTTGCGTTACGGAGTAAGGTCTACCAAACTGAACCCTGGTGACATCGCTTGTTGAGCTAGGGTAATGCGTTTTGGTAATAAGGATTCATGGTACAAAGCCCTTGTTACTAGTGACAGTTTCTAAAATTGCATTTATTTGGCCTTACGGATAGTTAAAGACTCGGTTTGTCCTCGCCGAGGCTACACTTGATGTAAGGAAAACAAACATGCTTTGCGTATCTAATTGCGTAATAACCTACTAAGGACTGATAAGTACTGGTAATACAAGGACTCACGTGAATTCTTATTACTCAACACATTCTCTAATTTGACATCGTTTTGCAACTAGCCTAAAGCCCCGGGTTTTTCAATGTTGTCCTGGGACTAAACTAGAAGCAAGACACGGATGATGCCAGAGTTCCGATGCATGGACAAATATCAGTTCTACCGTTTTGTTTATCTCAGAAATAGAATCGATTATGTGTGATTAAGGGCGCACTTTCGCTGGGATTTATTTCCCTGTGAAAACGGTACTTTTTCATCACATTCGATTTCTCGAACCTCTGAGGTAACAAAACAAGATCTGTACAGAAATCGATGCTCCATTGCCTCTCAATGACAATGGAGTAGTACGACATGCACTAAATACTAAGGATACGGGTATTGCCACAAAAGATCTGGTCGCAGTGGCTCATCCGAACAGAAAAAAAAGTACGTCATGGTCCTAGGGGGAAGGCGGGTTTGTGAAAGTGTGACAAGCAATGTATTAAGGATTCTATAACATTCCCCAGAAAACCATTCCCCAGAAAACCAATCCCCAGAATTCCATTCCCCAGAATGTACCATTCCCCAGAAAACCATTTCCCAGAAACCCATTCCCCAGAATGTACCATTCCCCAGAAATCCATTCCCCTGAATGTACCATTCCCCAGAATTCCATTCCCCAGAATGTACCATTCCCCAGAAAAAAATAAAACGATTGCTTTAATTCTGAATGGTTTATATTAATAGCTAAAAATCAAATATTTATTCGTAAAAGATCACCGGAAGAAACATCCTGCCAAAAATTCTTATTTGACAAGAAAAACTTCGGAAATAAGCATGATTTGCCTTTACAATTTAGGCTATTGGTATAATTATTGGCATCGCAACTGCTTACTTTTTCAACATACATTTTTCCTTCTTTTCTGCATAGGCTGTTCTTTCAAATTGTACTTTTCAGTAAATTATCGGCATCAAAACTTCTTACATTTTCTACGTAGTTTTTTTCCTTCTTTTCTGCATAGGCTATTCTTTCAAGTTACACTATTCAGGTAATTATCGGCACCACAAGCACAGGTGTTTAGAAATTTAGAAAAAAAAAATATGAAATAAATAGCACAGCAATTTTAACACCGGTGGAGGCTGTAATGCCCATAATTTCCCGAAAAGTGCAATTCGAAAGAACAGCCTATGCAAAAAAGAAGGGAGAATCTATGGTCAAAAGGTAAGCAGTTGCAATGCCGATAATTTCTTGAAAAGTGCAACTGGAAAGAACAGCCTATGCAAAAGAAGGGAAATTTTTTTGATAAACATATAAGCAGTTGTAATGCCAACAATTCTTATAACGACTCAAACATTTTTTTAACGAAGAAGGAAACGTAACACTCTGATAATTGCCATCGTACATCGATTTAACGGTTTATTTGAGGGTTGACCAACTGCCAATCCGCGGCGCTCGCATCGTTTTTGTTCGAGTTTGACACTACTGCTACCTAGTCGATGGTTGGCTAAATTCAGTCCTTTTAGAATTAAGCGAACCTATTTCCGAGACTAAAATTTAAATCGAAAAATGTTCGAAGTGTTACGTCTGTTTGTCTGTGGTGACATTGTTTTCCTTGCGGCATTCAAAAGCCCAACACTGTTCCTTTTATAAACAAGCTTTTTTTTTAGAATTTAGGCAATTGGTACAATAATTGGAATTATAACTGCTTTCATTTTCAACATAGACTTTTCCTTCTTTGCTGCATAGGCTGTTCTTTCGAATTGCACTTTTCAGGAAATTATCGGCATCACAACTGCTTACTTTTTCAACATAGATTTTCCCTTCTTTTCTACATAGGCTGTTCTTTCGAGTTACAATGTTTAGGCTAGTTACAATCGGCACCACAAGCACAGGTGTTTAGAAATTTGGAAAAAAAAAATATAATAAATATAACAGCAATTTAACACCGGTGGTTGTAATAATGCCCATAATTTCCTGAAAAGTGCAATTCGAAAGAACAGCCTATGTAGAAAAGAAGGGAGAATCTATGTTGAAAATGTAAGCAGTTATAATTTAAAAAAAAATTACTAATTGCCTTAAATTTAAGAAGAATATTGTTTAAAAAGAAGGAACATTGTTGGGGTTTTGAATGCCAAAAGGAAAACAATGATACTTTTTCCCTTCTTCATTAAAAATATTTAGAATTGTTGGCATTAAAACTGCTTATATGTTCACTTTTTCTATTCCATTCTATAGTATTGGAATAATGATGAAAGCCCTTCTCATACCGCATGAATGAAGAGCCTTTGAAGCGAATAATTAGGAACAGCCATTGGGATAGATCCCTCCAACCGTTTGCAAAGAAAAACGTGGTCAGTTGAGTCTTCAGTATCTTGTACACTGAACAACATCAGAAGAATATGCGTTTTCTCTGTAAATTTTGCACATCACTTTTAAAACGTTATTCATCGTAAAACAAGTGCTGCACAATTTTCACAAATCTGTCAAAAACAAAACATTTTATAGCAACGCAACTAACAGTTTGTGAACTTTCAAGATAGGTTTAAATATCAACATGCAACTGTGTACAATGGTAATTAAACGTTTGAACCATTGTAGAATATTTTTATGGATATGTATGTATGTATACATTTTTACCTTAATTTGTTACATATACCGTACAAGAAATAGATATTTGCTCGTAATAACACTATAATGTTAAAATCCTTGCCTATAATACTTATGACACACATGTGATACAAGAATCACTGTACAATTGCGCTTGAAATGAGTGCCATACTGAAAATTCTCTCAGTTCAAGTCAGTCTTGTTAGAATTTGCTTGACACTGCGTACCGTTGTACAGGAATCATACTCGTATCACATGTCTGTCCGGGGTAAACATATCATTATGATCAACATTTTACTGTTTGTGTATCGAATTAAACTTTTTAGCAGAGTATATTAAGCTTTTCTGGGGAATGGATTTCTGGGGAATGGTGCATTCTGGGGAATGGATTTCTGGGGAATGGATTTCTGGGAAATGGTACATTCTGGGGAATGGTACATTCTGGGAAATGGTTTTCTGGGGATTGGTATTCTGGGGAATGGTTTTCTGGGGAATGTTATAGAATCGTATTAAGTATAGGAAAAACCCGTACGAAGGGAGGTCGAAATTTTCCAATTTTAGCGTGACGTACTTAATGGATCCCCTATAGAATATTTGATTTAAATATTCTTTAAAAAATAAAATGATAAGAATTGACTAGAGGGAGACCGGAGAAGTCTGCTTGTCTGTGACGAAATGTTAGAAGTGTTGCGTGTGTTTGTCTGTGACCCTTTATGCCTTTGTGATTTTATGCAGGATTCAATTAAAGCCATAAGGACATATTTAAGTTGTTTCAGTTTGTACTACGTCCTATAAAAAGTAAAGACCACTTTTAGCAACGCACGGTATGTTTTTCAAGTCCCTAAACCCAAAATAGAAACCACTGGTGGGAAGATGTTGTGCTATCCTAAAGTAGCTCCCAACAAGGAGTGGTATAATAGGGATAGCTATGAGGACTCCCGTGGCGATGCTCTAAGAGCATCGCCACGGGCGTCCCTATCTGGGTCCCTATCCCTATTTCCGGGCCCTAAATAGGGACCCATGTTTACACCGGTGGTATCTAAACGGGAATGAAAAATAAGGACGCGACATGGGATTGGGCAATGGGTTTCTACATTTGGGGACCCATTCAAATCTGGCACTGAGTTGCTATTCCGGTGGTTTGGGTGACGTCACTTTCTTTATTTACATTTTGCGGTGAAGTGAACTGAGCAGTGGTGTGAAAAAAATGAACAGCAGTGGTTCAATAAAGCAAGAGGCGAATATTGAATATTGATGCACTTTGTCTTGCATGACTGGATGTTTCTCAGAACTATATCACAAACAAACAGACGTAACACTAATAATTCCCACGTACACCGATTCAACGGTTTATTCAAAAATTTGATAGTTGGCCAACTGCCCGTCTGTGGCGCTCGCCGCGTTTTTGTGACATTTCTTGAGCGATTGCTGACAGGAATTTTCTACGGTGACTGCCAATTTGAACGAAATGACTGGCATTGGGGATTATGTTTACATGACGATGATTTTAATAGCAATTTCTTTCAAGTGATTCGTTTACCATTCAAAAGGGCTGTTTGCAGTTCAGAAGGAATATCTCAGCCTATCTTGATGCATGGGAAATTCCTTGCCATAATCACTGAAGAAACCGCGTTTTCTTCGATCGCAGTACGCAGTTGCGAAAAAATGACAATACAAATTGTCATCGAAGAAAGTTTGTGTCAGGAATCGCTCAAGAAATTTCTTGAGCGATTCCTCTCCAACACGAACTGGGCTTTATGCAGGATTCTTCAAAAGTTTGGACATATTTCATTTATTTTAGTTGCGTCTACGTCCGATAAAAAGTGTGGACCACTTTTAGCAACGCACTGTGGAAACACAATATGTTTTTGAAGCCCCTAAACCCAAAATAGAAACCACTGGTGGGAAGGCGGGGTGCTAACCTAAAATAGCACCCAAAAAGGAGTGATAAAATAGGGCTAGCGATGAGGACTCTCGTGGCGATGCTCAGCGGGTTTACTATAAGAACCAGAAGAAACTTTTTTTGGCTATATCCAAGTAACCACGCTGTTGAAGCTGTACTTGGTATAATCGTAATTCAACGATAGTGGCGCTACTTTCAACTTCAATTTAGCTTTAATAGTTAATATAGGTTAATGCATGTCAATATATGTTCGTTATATGTGCAATACGTTACGTACATGCTGTTGAACGGTTGCTTGGGTAGTGCTCAAATTGAAATGGCAGTCAATCGTTAGCTGCCTATAATCGCATAATTGTCCCATATGAATAGGAAACCCAGCAAATATGGGACTTATATGCGATCGTAGGCAGTTAGTGTATTTATAGTTTCTGAAACAGTCTATACATTAACAAAACATCTCCTTTTATTCTACATTGATTTTAAGACAATACAGGTTAATCACAAAGAAACAAACGTAACACTTAAACAAATTTTATTAAAAAACATCGTTACGAAAATGGTATCGCCCAACGCTAAACGTACTGTGTTTGGCCGGGCCACCACTAGGTGGCGGTAGTGAGCAAACGTCAAATAGGAGCAAAAACGGTGTCAGTGCTTTGAGTGGTCAATTGACCAACTATGTACTGAATATTTGAATCAACACCTTGATGGGAAGCGATCAGAGTGTGACGTCTGTTTCTCTGTGGTTTAATATTACCTACTCAATGGCATGTAAACATGAATAAACTAAAAGAGGTAATAGCAATATCAATACACTGCCCCTATTCGCATAACAGTCCCAAGTTTGCTGGGTTTCCTATTCACATGAAGCTGTTGTGCGAATGTGGGCAGTATAGCGCCGATTCGTTCGTTGGGCGCTCGCTAGATGGGCTGTCTCGATGGTTGGATCACAGAGAAACAGACGTCCTAAGCTGCTAGCTTGACATCGATCAGCTTTTTAACGGTTGATTCAAATATTTGGTAGTACTAGTAGGTCGATTGGCCACTCGCTGACATATTTTTTGCTCTTGTTTGACATTTGCTAACTACCGTCAACTAATGATGGCCCGGCCAAACACAGTATATCTAGCATTAAGCGATTGCGTTTTCGTGACGATGTTTTTAAAGAAATTTGTGTTGGGTCTGTTTCTCTGTGGTTGGATGTTCATTGGTTGAGACAAAACAACCCAACTAAAGCACTGTCAATGTCAAAGTGAGTTTGACGTCTGACCGCCATCGCAAGTATCTGAGTGTTTCGTGACGTATTTCATCAGCAGTTTCCATTATAATTTCCATAAGAAATACCACAAAAGATTTATTCTTCCTCAGTGAACTATCTATAGTACCCAGCGATTGTATTGGAAAATTTTGAAAAAAAATCTCGAAGATTCTCGATTTTTTTCTTAAAATTTCCGAGGAAATTCCTCTAGGATTTCAGTCATAAAGTTCGACTATCACTTTGAATATTTCCTGTATCATCATTTTCACTATGTTTCACTAATTGCCGTAGGTGATTTTTTTCAACTCAATGTTGACAAACATATGTCTCTGGAAGAGGTCCCCGCAACATCTTGGCCCCGCGCCATCATATTTGTAAATCCGGTCCTGCATCCATCGCATGTACTCCTCAATCCCTACCACGCCACCTTCGGTGCTTGCAACGTCGCCATTAAAGTGCTCATCGTGGAACAGCTCTTTCATCGTTTCGCGATCTTACAACTTATGATACTTATGTAATGTGGATGAACCACAGACAAACAGACGTAACACTCTTCAAAACGGCTTGGCACATGCATTTAACGATCAATTCAAATTTCATTTGATTTGCGCGATTGTTCCACCAGATGCGCTAGTGTTCGATCGTTTTGACGTTTGCCAGTGTACACGTTGCTGAATGATGCAAACGAATATTACAGACAATTTGTGTAGTAGTGTGCGTGTCAGCAAAACGTCAAATCCAAATCCATCATGGCCGACAGTGTCGCGCGCGGTTCTACCAACAGGGCCCTTAGGGCCGATTTCTTCACCCTGGCTTAATCGTTAAGCCAGGTTTAACTGTATGGGTAAGCATGGCTTACCGGTTAAGCCGAGGTGAAGAAATCGGCCCTTAGAAATAAAAATGAGGCTTTATTATTATTAATATTTATTAAAGACACTTTACCACTTATGTGACATTCGTGTCTGGAAAAATTAGGCTTTCTTTTTCGTTCTACACATAAGTGCTAACAGTGTTGGGAGGACAACGTAATTTAATCGTTGGAAATAATAAATTACTATAATGTACGTGTTTTAAATCTATCAAAATTTCAAGCAATGAATACACTGATTGCTGTCTAGAAAAAAAATAAAAGATATTTAAATTTCGATGGAATAATTACACTGTAAAGTTGGCGGGATAAATCCCTGTGTTTAATAAACATCAGGCATCAAAATAGTAATAAGAGTCACTTACCGGCTATTGATTTTCATTTTGTTATTTTCATTTTCCAAATGATGTTCAATGCAGGTGTAGAGCTTAGTTGGCAGTCACTTCACGAGTAGTAGTGGTGGCGTTGACTGTATTGTTGAGATCGGTCGGCTCAGTGCACTTCCATAGGCCGTAGGTTTTACCGACTGTGGTCTGCCACAATCGAAGTGTACCATCTTCCGATCCACTAGCGTACAGCTCTCCATCAGGGCTGAAGCTCACGGCATGAACGGGTCCGAAATGTCCTTTGAAGGATTCTGTAATGATAAATTGAATACAAACTTAAACAATGGATACGTAAACGGACATAGGATGTGGGACCAATTGGACCGGGAGTTCTTTTTTGGGCACTTTTCCGCTATAACAATGTCAATTTTATAAACTTTGCTTGCGTTTTTGTACACTCAGTCGAGTAACATAAAAAAAATCATAAGGTCTAACTTATGAAAGAGCTTGTTAAAAATCCGTAACGATTGAAACGATTTTTTAACGTAACCCAATGACACTGCACTCTGCGATAGTTCAGTGTTGTAGTAAACTAAATGCACAATATTCAGCATTGATGGCCATGTAGATCAAACACGAGCTCATTAATGTCGACGTCAATGGATTGACTTAAGTCTGCACCATTGTGTGAATCTTTTTTGCTAATTTTATAATTTTATCTTTTAAAACTAAGATTTACCGGGCCGGAACAAGTTAAAACGGGTGGTGTAAGATGGAACAGCGGTTAATTTGATGTTATCCAATGATGGTAAACAGTTTGAAAGCCATAACACATAGTTTTTTATTCCAACAATCTTTTGGCGAAAGATAAGTTTTCGAATTCAATTGAAATCTACTTCAAAACTTCGCGTTTCATCAAGTACCATCAAGTATTCTTATGGCATTTATATGCTACGGTTACAGCAAAAATTCATGAGGTATTTTATGGGGCACGTTCGGTGTAGTACTAGATTTGTAATAATTAGCAGAATTTTTTGTATGGTGAGAAGGTAAATTCTTTCGTTTCTGCAATGAAATACAAAGGGTGACCAAAATGTTTGGGAGAGGCAACTTTTTTTTCTCTTACAAAAAAGTTTAAAAAGCTATAACTTTCATTGAGTTCATCAAAAATTCTCAAACTGTGACTGTTTGTCAACCAATTATGTGCATCATTGGTACAAATTTGAGCTCAAATGGTTAATCTTTCGCGAAGCTAGAACCGTTCTGGCAAAACACTATTTTTTGCACAAATAATTTTCGAATTGTCATATCTCGGAAACCAGTGAACCAAATTGAATGAAATTTTGACCGGTTATCAACAATGTATTGATACTTGATACGGCGTTATAAAATGTAAAAGGGGAAATTGTGTATGTTCGGCAGTTTTGTTCTCTTCAGCATCGGGGGTTTTTTGAAAGCTGTTGAACTCAAAGTTGACCTCAAATCCTACCCAACCAAGCTGAATTATACGACCAAGTTTCAGGATCGATAAAAACCCCCCATGACGAAGAGAACAAACCTGCCGATAATACCCATCGTCACCCTATTTTGTCACGACGAATATGGTTGTGCTGATTTGATATTTTCATCTATATCAAGGAAAATAAATAAATTTTATGATACCACACAAAAATTACTAAATGTGTTCTTCCTTCAATTCAAATAGGCTCTAATATTTTTTATTATAGATATCTTGAGAAAAGAAGTAGAAAATAATCAAAATCAAAACATTGATGTAAAAATGCACATATTTTCGACAAAGATCCGAAAAGTGTCAATCTATCATAACATTTTAAAACGTTCAATAAGAACCTATAACTTGTGAAGCATTAACATATTGTTGATAAACGTTCACTTACTTTATTCAATTCGGTTCACTGGTTTCCGACACAGGTTTATGACAGTTCAAAAATTAGTTGTCAATAAAATAGAGCTTTACCAGAACGGTTCTAGCTTCACGAAAGATTAATCGAGCTCAAATTTATACCAATGATGCACGTATAATAGGTTGACGAACAGTCAAAATTTGAGAATTTTTTATGCACTCTATGAAAAGTTACAGCATGTTGAGTTTTTTGTGAGGAAAAAAAAATTGCCTATTCCAAACATTTTGGCCATCTACAGGGGGCAAAAAGCGTGGGTATTATGGATTCCTTACCTAGTTTAATGCTGTTTAGACAAAACTTTAAGTAACTCTGTTGTTGAAGTGGCAAGAAATGAAAAATAAAACAACACACTTACCCAAAGTTTTGCCCAAATAATGAAAGCAAACATAAACCCACGCTTTTTGCATCATATTTTTGTTAAAAGAGAGATTTTGTCATCTCACCATGAAAAAATTCAGCTCATTACTACAAATCTAGTACTGATTGCGTCCTATTTCCTAAGTCTACTTTCTGATGATATTGACTGAAACTATGAAACTCTTTTACTTTTATACTGATCTAGCCTAACAATAGGTCAGAACACTCATCGTTCAGGACTGGAAGCAAAATTGCACCTCACAAAGTGTTCAATTATAAAAACAAAAATGAAAAGTCCAGAATCACGTCAATCGGTAAACCACAAATAATACATTAATTATGTTTCGAACTTCTTAAGGTGAATCATCAAACAATCCTATTCACAAATCTGACGAATAAAGCATTGAACTACGTTGCATTTGTTTATCTTGCCTTGGCTTACTTGCAGAAAGAGGCAGATAATCTGAATCCGGCGCATTTGTTTACGAATGTTCAAGATTAGTGCTCTTAAAAACGCGAGTCGGCCATTGTGGCAGCCATATTTGTATTCTCTAATGCTTCACCCTAAAAAATTAAAATAGAATAAAAGCATAAACAATCTTACCTATTTCGTTTCCAGTTATATAATCGAATTTGTACATTTTGAAATCTTCTCCGCCACAAACAAAAATTTGTTTATCCGGATGCAGGCTGGCTGAGCTGACTTTGGTTGGCACAACGATCTCCTTCATTTTCTTCAGCGTTTCCGTTTCGAAGAAGGCAACGTTTGAGCCATAGGTAACAGTCAATATGTTTCCATCTCGTGATAGCTCCAAACTGTTGGGATGCGCGTTGAATTCAACGCGCATAGTTTCCTGTCCACTTGTACGATCCCACAGGCGCATGGTTTTGTCATCAGCGCAGCTGATAACATACTTGTCGTTCCGAGCGAAAATGGCCCGCTTGATGTTACCAGCATGACCAGAGTATGATTCCACGGCCGTACCTGATGAGCTTAGATCAAATACTCTGACTAGTTTTTCATTGCTTCCAGTTACCAGACATTGACTATTGCTATCGAATGCAACTGTTTTTACGATGTGATTATGCTGTAAGCTGTGCACTTCTTCGCCTGTCACTGCGTTCCAGATTTTTCCGGTAAAATCCGCAGCACCAGATGCGGCCAGTGTGGCTTTGTTGTTAAGGGCAACACCCCACACGGCACCTTTGTGACCCTCAAATGTACCTACCCAATCTCCAGTGTCTCCAAGACGCAGCATTGGTTTACCATCTGAAAGAGAACAAGAGAGACTATTATTAGTTGTGTATTAGGTGAGAAAGCATAAAAAATGGTAAAAACAAATTGATTTTTTTTGCTTTTATATTGAAAGTACAACATCTAAATATCATATCTTAACATATTCAGAAAGATTGAAGGGCTATATTTTACGTAAGTTTATCATTGTAGCGCGCAACCTCTTTTCCCAAGCCTTTTCCTAAAAGGCCTGACGCGAAACTTTGACCCTATTTGGGTGTTGGTTGGGGTCAACATGACCCAGAAAGGCTCTGCACATATTATGTAATATTCATCGAATTTAGAGAGACACGAAAATGAAGAACCCAGCCAACACAAGATAGCATACGCTTTTGAATAGGATGCTAACTAAAGTAGAGGCGTTATGCGTACACCTTAATACGCAGCATGTACGCATATGGCCTGTTACGTGAGAATGTAGCTTGCGAACCCCTGTGCAGTGTCGGAGTTGATTGTCTATACATGTGTATTGTTTTATACTTCGTGTTTTCTGTCAGTCCCGTTCTGTCAAATATGTCACACAATAGAATCAGTGAAAATAAGGCACAGAATGGGCGCGTATAGATTGTTAGAATTTATATGTGGAGAAGTCACCGAAGTTGTAAGTGTTTTAAATGTTTTTATGTTTTAAGATAATAAATAAAGCATCATTATAGCTTTGTAGGATGTAGAAAATGGTACAACTTAGCGTTTTATTTGCCCTGCTAAAAGGTCGGTACCTATACATGTTGGGCAGCAAACTGAGCATCTCTAGATGAACCAATATTATCACCTTTTGTATGTGGATCGAAATGAATTGTGTGTAGTTTTAGAGAGTTGTGATCGATACGTACAGCAGAGCAGTTGTCTGTTGCTACGATTAAACAATTGGATTGTGAGATGTTCGCTTTTTCAATGCTATATCCGAAATCAAAGTCCTGGCTAATATGGTTTTAATTACCCGGAATACGACATACATGCTCTGTTCTCAACATGGCCTCCCATTTTAATTTATTTTTTTACTTAATCATTTATCATTTATTTAATCATGAGCCTCAAATGCGCCATCTAGCATAACGAAGCCGAATTCATTTATTTTTTTTTGTTTACAATTTCATACTTTTGACTTATTTTCTAGGTATGTGTATTAGCGTGGGACACAAAAAGACATTTTACTCCTGTATACTTTTTGAGTTCCATTTTGGCCCCATATCAACTGTGCAAAGTTTCAGCTCGATCGGAGAAACTATATTTTAGCGCCAGCCGTTTTAAGTTTTCATACGATTTACTATGGGGAAAATCACTTTTTCAAAGAAAAATCACCACAGGTTTCCCCTTAACCTCTAAAATTATATCAATGAATGATTTCTATTGGAAATTTTACGAGGAACAAACCCTCTGAAGACCGCAAAGCGATCTAAGGCACGTGGAAAAAGTTATTGACTGAAAACCGAATGGCACGCCAACGCTGCCTAACACGTAAGGAATAACAATAAATAATAAAATCTCGTCATTTCATCGATCGGGCAAGGCTTAATAACTTTTTCCACGAACGTCGCATCGCTTTGCGGTCTTCGGAGGTCTGATTTCTCGTAAAATTATCTACAGAAATCATTCAACGACTTATTTTTAGGGATCAATGGGAGACCTCAAGCGATTTTTCTTTGGAGAAGTAAATTTTCCCCATAGTAAATCGTATGAAAAACTAAGAATGGCGGGCGCGCAAATATAGTTTCTTCGATCGATCTGAAATTTTGCACAGTTGATATGGGACCAAAATGGAACTTAAAAAGTATACAGGAGTTGTTCCATTTTTTTTCCATTTTTTATATTTTTCCATTTTTTATATTTTCCCATATAAACCGTGTACCAGGCTAATGTGTATGTGAGTCGCTGTTATTGATTCGCGTTCGCAATCAGCCTATTTAATTTTCGTTTTAATTCGTCGTGTTTATGTTCGTTATTCTGTATACCGTTGCTAATTGATTTTATAAGTGTCGAGCCGTCTCTAAATAGTGCAATATTGCTTCATTACACCCCCGATCGGTAAAAACTTTAGCGATTTTTCTTCACTTCGACGCCGATTTCGCTCTGCTGTTGCTGTCGCGGGCTGCTATTTTTGTCTCACACCAGGATGGAGAAGAAACAATGCGGAGTATGCCAGTTGGATGTCAACGATATTGAGCCTCTGCGCTGTGGCTTTTGTGATGTGTATTTCCACATCGGCCCGCAGTGTTGTGGTTTCAACCTCAGCCGTCCGAGTAGAGATCTTTTCTCTCAAGGTAAGGCTCTGTTTGTGTGCCCCAGCTGCCGTGATGAGCTAAACGGGAGGTGCGTAAAAACGTACATAGCCGACATGCACGAGCCTAACATCTCCCCGCCATCCGATCTGCAAACTCAAGTTAAGGACGAACGGGACGGTCGGGGAAATATCCGCCATTGCTCTGTTACTACTAAGATGGTAATCTCAGATTCTACTTCATATTTTGCAACAAAAATCTATCATTGTGTATGCTCACTTGCAGTGCATATACTGATTGTTTTTCAGCATCTTTAGTACGATAGAACTCGAGATTACCATCTTCAAAATCGCGAGGCAAATTGTTAGAAAGAGAGGCAAGATAGGAAAAAAAACACGGCGTCCCGTTTCACCTTAAAAAGTTATCCAACTTAGTGGAAACTTTGAGTCAGAAAGTTGATCGCTGCATCACCAAGGATGTTTCTGTCGACCGCCCATTTCGCGCTAAAGGTGCATGGCCCCGCCTTGGCGCTAAACGTCGTCGTGGCAATGATGACCAACCGATCGCCGCGGAACCAGATCGTGGAACTAACACTATCGACATCAGTGATCTGTCCATACCGTGTTTGACACCAGAAGCTCCGACACCAAAATTTTGGCTGTACCTCTCCGGATTGCATCCACAATTGACTGTCGACGACATGCAAAAGATTAAATAAAAAGAAAATCGCGTTAAGTACTGTTCCTTTTAATTCCACCAAGAATTTGCATCCTTTGACAGATACGTATTTCGACCTCAACTGTAAGGTCGTCTTCAGTGTCTTGTACTTGACTCGACACTGAAGACGACCTTACAGTTGAGGTCGAAATACGTATCTGTCAAAGGATGCAAATTTTTAGTGGAATTAAAAGGAACAGTACTTAACGCGATTTTCTTTTTATTTACAGATATTCCCCTAACAAGCCCAGGTTAATCATCATCATGCAAAAGATTGTTTCTCGTTGCCTGAATCTCAGTGCCCCAGCTGATGTTGTACGCTTAGTTCCCAAAGGTGTGGAAGTGACCAGCTTGACCTTCGTGTCCTTCAAAGTTGGTCTGGACCCGTCAATGAAGAACAGTGCCTTGGATGCCTCTACTTGGCCTAGTGGAATCTTGTTCAGAGAGTTCGTCGATATGTCAAAAAACCGGATCCCGTCGAACAACCCTGCCCAGCCAAGCGTTGCCGCAATATCGCCGAATCAAATTTAAAGTTTTCTCATGTGGATGGTGGCGACTCTAGGGTTGACTCCATTAACAATAACAGTTTTACGCGATTTTATGTGGATGGTGGAGACCCTAGGGTTTCCACCAGAGACGAGTATCCCTACCATTCTTCAGATTCTTCCGCGCCTGATGGTTCTCAATTACAGGACTCGACCGACGACGACCGCCACTTCTGGGTGTACTACCAGAATGTGCGAGGATTACGTACCAAGATCGACGCACTGCACTGTAATGTAGTCGACAGCAACTATGACGTCATAATTTTGATTGAGACTGGACTAGACGAAAGTGTTACCTCGTCGCAGTTTTTCGGGGACAACTTCAACGTATATCGCTGCGACCGCAGTGCGAAGAACAGCGACAAAACGTGCTTTGGAGACGTTCTCATTGCTGTTCATCACCGTTCCATCAGTTCGGGCATCGATTCAGCCAGCGGCGCTTCTCTAGAACAGATTTGTGCCTCCGTGGTAATTGGCGCCCAACGACTCTTGCTATGTGCCATGTATATCCCTCCTGATAAAAGCAAAGACGCGAACGTGATGAATAGCCATATGGAGTCGGTTCAGGAGTTATGCAGTCTGTGCTCCGACAAGGATTGTGTACTTGTGTGTGGTGATTACAACCAGCCGAAACTATCATGGACAAGATGTGACGATGAACTACGACTCGCTGGTACAATGACAACCGCAAGCACACTTCTGGTCGATGGCATGGCATGGACTTTTTGAACCTCTGTCAATCGAACTCGGAGCTCAACTACTTGGGGCGAACACTTGACTTAGTCTTTTACAATTCGGACCTGTCATGCGTGGTTACGCGTTCCGATACTCCACTGTTGCCTATCGATTTTCATCATCCACCACTGGAAATATCCCTTCCGTCTATTGTTGATGACGTACGCCAACCACCTGGTGATGTTGTGGTTGAAGAATTGTCCTTAGACTACAATAAGATTGATGTTGATGCTTTGTTGGACTTTCTTTCGGGACTGGATTGGAACACCCTTCTAGATGGATTGAACGCCGAAGAAATGGCTGAAACGTTTTGTGCCGTTTTGGAAAATTGGATGGACACCAATGTACCGCTTCGTAACCCTGCACGATCGCCTGCATGGAGTAAACGCTGCTGAGGAAATTGAAACAGAAACGGAACGCACTCCAACACAGACTTCGCCGTCATCGTTGTCCCGAAAATAAACGCCTTTTCCATCTTGTATGCAACGAATATCGGAACCTAAACTCCTCGTTGTACAAGTCATACGTATTGCGATTGCAAACTAATCTACGTCGCAATCCTAAGAGTTTCTGGCGCTTTGTGAATTCAAAAAGGAAGAGCACGGCCATACCTGCGAGTGTGTATCTGAACGATGTTGAAACTCCTACACGTGCGGAGATGTGCGAGTTGTTTTCAACCCATTTTGCTTCGGTATTTTCTACGGATACTGTAACTCCATCTGAAGTGGATGCAGCTGTCGTGGACGTACCACGTAACGTTCTGGATTTAGACACATTCTGAGTTACACCGATTATGGTTTCGAATGCTGCCAAGAAACTGAAATGTTCTTTCTCGCCTGGCCCGGACGGTATCCCCACAGCAGTTTTCTGTCGCAGCATTGCTGCTCTGGAAGCCCCTTTATGTCAAATTTTCAACCAATCATTCGAAGATGCCAATTTCCCTACAATTTGGAAACAATCGTTTATGGTGCCCATTCACAAAAAGGGTGATGAACGTGATGTCAAAAACTATCGAGGAATAACCAATCTTTCTGCCGCCTCCAAATTGTGTGAGATGATCATCAGCGGTGCTATCTTAGACCACTTTAAATGCTACATTTCTGTCGACCAGCACGGGTTCTTGCCCGGTCGTTCAGTAACCACGAATCTGCTTGATTTTACCACGACTTGTTTTGAACAATTGGAGAAAGGTGCTCAAGTTGACGTCATCTACACTGATCTCAAGGCAGCGTTTGATTCAATTGATCATGACATTCTTCTGGCGAAATTTTCCAGGCTTGGTACTTCGAGTCGGTTAACTAGTTGGTTTTCTTCCTACCTGAAAGGAAGAACGCTTCGTGTCAAGCTCGATTCTAGTATCTCTTCGTGCTTCACGAGCTCATTAGGTGTTCCTCAAGGAAGCAATTTGGGCCCTATGCTATTTCTTCTGTTCTTCAACGATGTGATGCTTATCCTGAGACCCGGCTGTAGGCTTGCTTATGCCGACGACCTAAAATTCGGCACCAACATTTCAAAAGGGCGTAACTGCATTTGGAAGTAATACCTTCTTTCAAAGCTGTAGGTCGTACTACCTCCCTTATACTCAAACCACCGTGGTTGTCGGAAAGAGGAGAGTTTTTCCCATCTGGTACTTGTTGTGAAAAACATGGAAATCATAACACATGATCCACAGCTTTAAAAGAAGGTGATGATTCCAAAAGCAGTTACGCCCTTTTGAAATGTTGGTGTCGAATTGTACTTTGTAATACGCTCTATCGACGATTGCTTGCATTTACAATCGCTGTTAGACCAATTCGTCGACTGGTGCCATCGAAATAAGCTGACTTTGAGTGTGCCTAAATGCATGGTGATGTCCTACTTTCGCAACAAAAGTTCGATCTTGAATGACTACGACATCAATGGCATCGTTCTACAAAGAACCGACAATTTCAACGATTTGGGCGTGCTGCTGGACCATAAACTGACCTTCAACCTACACCGAACGAATGTCATTGCAAAAGCAAATCGTCAATTGGGGTTCATCTCTAAGATCTCCCGCGAATTCACCGACCCGTATTGCCTGAAAGCCCTTTACTGTTCGCTCGTACGACCAATTTTGGAAGGCGCCTCGTTAGTGTGGACACCCCATCAATTGACGTGGAGTTTAAGGATGGAAAGTGTGCAACGCAGGTTCATCAGAACAGCGCTAAGGAATCTGCCGTGGCGAAACCCACTGAACTTGCCACCGTACGCAGATCGTTGCAGATTATTGGGAATGGATACGCTCGACTACCGCCGTAAAATACAACAAGCTGCCTTCGCTGCAAAACTTTTGAACGGAGAGGTCGACAGCTGTAGGCTTCTGGAGCTTTTGAATATTCGGGTCGCTTCTAGGATGTTACGCGATAGTTATCTGCTACAACCCAGATTCCATCGAACTGCTTTTGGCTTTCACGAACCGATCGTTGCGATGATCCGTACTTTCTCATCGGTCGAACAACTGCACGAGTTTGGTGAATCATCTAACCGGTTTATATCGCGAATAAGGAGTAGGAATGTGTTAGTCTAAGTTTTATATCATGTAGACAATAGTCCGATGAAAATATATAAATAAATAATAAATAATAAATAATATGTTAGTTTTGGGGAACCGTAAAACTCGCGGTTTGGTCGAGGTTAGGGAGAACAATAATGTTTGAGGAAGGGATGGGATGATGGGGCTTTTCGTTGACTCTAAGCAGCATGGCGTGGCGTAGTTGCTGCTAGCCTAACGTAGAGTACACAAACAACCTGTAACGATACGAACAAACGGTTTTCGACGGGACACATGATGAACAAATGGAACAACAAGACGGGTGTATCAAACGAAGACTTCAGCTTGTTTCAAAAAGTCGTACATAAGCTTCATGTACTCAAGATCAAGTTTTCCAAACACATCTCGGGCCCTGAGGGATGCACATAAATCGGATCTGGCAAAACCGTATTCGGGACATCCCCACACAACATGATTGATGTCTTGATAGCCTGCACCACAGCTACAGCGATTGCTATCTGTGAGCCCTATTCGATGGAAATGCGAGCCCAGAGAGTAGTGGTTGGACATAAGTCGACACATTATCTTGATAAATGTCCAACATTTATCCACATTATCTTGATTTGTATCCAACTGACCAAGGCATGCTGACGAGCAATCGGGAAAAAATTATTGAAGGCAATATGACGGTCATAAATATCGCCTTCCAGAACACCCACCTTATCGAGCGAGTCCGCTTTCTCATTGCCCGGGATCAAGCAATGCGAAGGGATCCAAACCAACATGATATTATATGATTGATTCGATAAAGCACTCAGAATTGGTTGTATTTCGCTTAGGAAATACGGAGAGTGCTTCACCGGTCTCATTGAACAAATAGCCTCAATTGAACTGAGGCTATCCGTGAAAATGAAATCGACACTGATTCTTCATTAGGGCCTAACTGACATTTTCGATTTCTCTTCATCGATCCTCTCTTTGTGTTATTACAGAATGTGTATTAAGTTTTCCCAAAAATTTTTGATTGAAATGCAAAGGAGATGACTACATCTTGCTATAGAAACAAAAAGAATAATGTTTTTGTTCGTTTTGATAAAGTTATTAGAGAAAGAGAGAGTAAATAAATAAATAAAAAAAAAAATATTGATCAGAGGGAAGAGAGGCGATTCGCTCTAAGGACTGTATCGTTAATTATGAGTACACCTGAAAATGGCTGTATTTGGAAATGTTGTATTTATTTTATAAATTAAATTCAATTACATTGTTTATTGACCATCAGAAAAGCCCATGACATGATTGTATATTTAATTTTACGTGGTTCTTGTCACTTCTCGAACTTTCTTCTTGGTGTTCTTCATAAGGTTTTGGACAACTGTTCCGACGATGGTTTTGCTTACGCTGACCCAGTTTTTCTTGAATTTTGTGACGTCCTCTGCTCCTCTATCCTTTATCCGTAGTTTTCCTTTCATCAAAGTTAACTATTTCTCAACGGGCCTTATTTGCGGGCGATTTAGAGGATTCATTGCCCTTTCCACAAATTGACCATACCATACCTGTCAAAGGTGTCACGCGCATAGTGGCAGGATGCCAAATCCAGCCAAAGTGATGTGCGTGCGTGATGTGCCAAAGTTTGTGCTTTCTGATAAGTGTCAGAATAAGTTTCTGGGGACATTCCGTCCGGTATATTTTGACGTTCATACTTGAGAAGTTCAAGAAAGGTGACGATTTCATACCACATTGTCAAATTGCTTGCCAAACCAACACATTTTCCCAATTTTTTCGCAAAATCGATTTCTCCTACTTCGTAACATCCGTGCCACACTTCACAGAGAAAAAACTGTGTCCCTGGAAATGCCTTGTAGTTCAATTTGACATACGTTTCATTATCCATCATTATGCACATGCAATTTTTGCTCAAAACATCGTCGTACAGTTTCCAAGCCCGAGTTTTCATATAGGGTATCGGGATGCTTCATTGGCATAGTCCCCTCGTTCGGCCTATCTCAACGTAAACCAAAAACTCAAAGAAACATGCATAACAGGGTATTGGAAAAGCTATGCGCTATACAACTGTAACAATTCGTTTCAATTTTAGCACTTTGGAGCATTTAAATTGAATTAAAATGACACTTTGTTTAGCTTTTGAGGACGCCATGTTTTTTCGACTTAGTGGGTAGTCTATACACATGTTCATAAATGGCATGATTCTGGAACATTTTGAATTAACTTTTCAATAACTGAACATTTAATGCAACGGTCAAAGACGCTATTTTGAACTTGTATATTTGTTTTCAATGAATAATAACTATTTTACAAATTGAATGTGGGCCGAATATTGAGGACATTTTTTTCACTATGTACCCAAATCTTGGCCTATCAGTAAAATTACGTCAACAACACCGATAAAGTGATGTTAACAACATTGCTTGCGTAAGACCCAGAAAGAACGAACAGGAAGAGAGATTTGGTGTGCGGTGACTGTAAAAATATAACACAATAATAGGGTTGCGTTGTTTTCGCTACTTAATTAAGAAAGAACTTTAGTTTAAGTGATTTATTTATAGTTTTTTGAAAATTTGGCTCCGAAAATGTAATTTAAAAGTAAGATTGGTGAACAAACAGAGATAATACTTCAGCAGAAATATTAAAAAATGAGATAATAAGTGGTTCTAGTGCATGGAAAGTAATAGGCCAACGTTGTATCCACTAATAGGCCAATTTTTGTACCATAGACCAACGTTGCATACCATTACATCGAATCTTTTCAACTAAATGAAATAAATTCTTGAATATTTACATTAGTTTACTTCCAATTGGTGAAACATGCATTACCTAGAGTGTGTAATAGGGTCAACATATTATTTCTAGTGCTTTTAATTCATGAGTTATAGTCAAAATTGTCAAGGCGGCTTGCAAATTAGGCCAAGGAATGGTACATATACCCTAATCCGCTAGAATTTGACTGCGTTTTGGACATTTCTGTTTTGGGTAGGTCTTAAGGGAATTACGCTCCTTGGCACGTTGAACCATACCAACAGTCGTTCCGCACTTTTTTGCGTAATCTCTAATGGATACCTCCTATTTTCTTCAATGATTTTGCAAATTTTGCTGTCCAAATTTTACTTGGACGCACCTGTTTTTTGCCGCGTCCGGGTAAGTTTTTCAGTGTGTTATGCACACCGAATCGTTTGATAGCATTTTGGACAACAAAAACCCTAACACATTCATTTTTTGCTAATTTTCTTAGCGATGATCATTTTTCATTGCAGTGCCTGGTCACAATCGATTTTCGCTTCTCCTCCGTAAATCCTCGCATTGTTCCATTTGAGGAAAAACTTTAAATTTTAATGAAGGTTATCGTTTGTTTACAACGTTAGTAACACATAGACACATAGCAGTTGTCTAAATAAGGCATAGTCTTTTTAATACAGAGCCTCAAAGGTGTACTCATAATTAACGATACAGTCCTTAATGCATAGCCGCCAATTCTGCGACATATACTGAGCAAGAACTTCGAAGTTTAGGCCTCCCATTTTAGCATCTTTTTCTACATCATAAACAACTCTGCTTGCACTGCGAAATAAATTATACAAATAGTTTGGATATTAAATTTACAAAAGCTCCTAAGCTTCTATTCTATTACTAAATTAACAACTCATATTGTTTTTAAAATTGGAATGTCTTAGAGTTTTTTTTAATTGTTTGGAACTAGAAATCCGATTATTTGCTAAATGCGCGATTAAATTCAGACAAATCCACGAAAATTGCCACCAAATATGAAGGACCCGCGAAATCCACGTCGTAGCACATAAATCCACGAAATCGCGATTTTCGTGAAAACCGCGAAAGTCGCGACTGTTGTAACAGCTCTGCAATTGAAAAAAGGGAAATAAGCACTAACGTATATTGTTCCTTCTTTGTAGCTGATATTTAATAGCTAACCCAAAAGTTTAATGATTTTTTCATCGATATTTATGAACATAAGTTTTAATTTTATTATAACACTAAATAATTTGCTAAATGTACCGAATTTTTTTTTCTCTTGTTACTATTTTAAACGTAAGAAACTCTTATTAGGGGTACTCACTAAACAGATTAAATTGCTGCGTAAGCCATAATTTTCTGCTAATTAGAAATGTTTCATGATTTTGCGAATGAAATATGTAATCAAAGATTGCCTTGGTGATTAAACTGATTAAACGTCGCGATTTAATCAGGTTAATCGGTTTACGCTGTTTAGTGAATCCCCTATTGTTTAATAAGTCTGTTTAAAGCAACGATATTGAAGTGCCATATCAGATAGTATGCAAGATAAGAATCGAAAACAAACTGGGATAATTTAGCAGAATTCGAAGAAAAAAAAACGAAGCAACAACAACCTACCATGCTTCCAAGATCAAGGACGAGTCTGCAGCAGCCGTTGACCCAGTGTACGAGTACCGCCTTTCTTAGTTTACCTTTTGTAGCGATAAATTGCAGGAAGAAGTATACATATATAAATATGCACGTGCTCCATTCATTGCTTCACCCTACTCCACCTATGATTTGATTGTGCGACCCGACTAGATCACCTTGAATGTGCACGAAGTAAAGCTACTCGCCGGTCATCCGCTCATATCTACTAGGTATGTATGCCTGTATGTCTCGCTTAGTGTCGTTATTTATTGTTGCAGCACCGGTCTATCAAAACAGGCTTTCCAGTTCCGCAAAGCTAGGAAATGTGATTCATCCAAAATATGTCTCAAAAAGTTGGTCAAAAGGGTTGGGCGGTAAATTTGTCACATTTTCAGCAAACCGGCACAACGTATCAAAAATAGTGATAACTGTTCGCTGATAAAACATAAAAGAGATTTAAAGAAAACGATCGTTGTAACATGCACTAGACGAATTGTGAATTGTGTCAAGTAGAAAAAGGCATCTCCAGCAGTGTTCCATTTCCAGTTCTATTTTTTTAATAGTAGTTACAATTCTCCCTTGTTGTCAATACCCCCAAATCCTATACGCTGACCTTCAGTTGCAGTCCCAATTCGACTAGGAATCTGCTTCTTCTTCTTTCTGGGTCAACGTTTCCACTGTAACTTGGCATGTCTTTCTGCAACTCTGTGTTCTTCTTTGAGCACTTCCATAATAATTGGCTTCTTTAGCGGTGTTGAGATAATTCTATATTCTGAATCTGCATGCCAAACTGAGCCGAAATCCAAATTTTCATGAATTTTGGTGCCCGGGAACCTATTTAAAAATCAAATTGAAGTTTGTATGGGAGCAATTTGTCAAATCATCCCTCGTCGCATTTTGTACTAGGTGGAGCTGTCAAACAGTTGCCCAGCTGTCAAAAGTTGATTTCAAAAAATCTATTTGAAATTGATTTTAGGTACTAAAATAAAGTTCCAAAAATCTGAAAAAAAAACATAGTGGCTCAGAAAAAGGTGATCTTTCGTATAAAATCAAAAAAATGATACATTTTTCTTAATTTAAAACCCCAATTACTGATCGAAGGACGTTCTTTGCCTGTCATTGCCTACACTGAGGATACTGTTCGTATGCTTTTCATAGTTTGCATCTTATGTACCAGTAATTCTTATTTTTTTCATCATTTCATAGTTCTCGTATGCTTTTCATACATTGAAAAGCGAAATCCATAAGACTTGTCGTATGAAATATCTCATAAGAAGCATCGTATGAAAATCATAAGATGTGTTATGAAACACCATTGCTAAAACACAACAAACCTTTTATTAGCTTCTAACCACTTCAACTTCCGAAGCGTCGATGGGCGTATGAGTAAAGCACGCACTCGCCAATCTTGACGTTCCTGGTTCGATTCCAGGTTGCATTTTTTTTTTTATTTTGTGCAAAATATTTCATTAAAATATGTATGATAGTCATACGACATAATTTCAGATTTTATACGTTATCGGTATGGTTTTCATACGTGAGTGCTATGAAATTTATACAGTAACAGTATGACAATAATAGTTGGCGCTTTGGAACCAAAATCATAGTTCGTAACTATGATTTTCGCAAGAAATTCTTGTGGCAAAAAATCATAGTTGATTCGTATGGTTTTCGGAGTTGCAGTATCCTCAGTGTAGGAAGTCGTGAAAATTTCCCGATCAGAATTCCCACCAACTCCACCTAAGGCCAATAACCTACTGTTTCCGAAGCCGAAAAACATTATGAAAACCGAAAGTGAAAGATTATATTAGTCCTGTTCAATGAAGTAGGAACATGGTCAAATTTACTGCATCCTGCTCTTACCCATTTGTTGACGAATAGGTAAAAGCAGGATGCAGCAACCTAATAGAAATACACTAGAACTCCAATGGCGCTGTTGTCACTTTTCTGATTTAATAAAATTAATAACTAGAATCATAATAATTGATTGTTTGTAAGTATCCATCTTGTAAAGGATCTTTTGTTTTGGTAAGCAAAATTTGATGATGATTAACCTGGGCTTGTTAGAGGAATATCTGTAAGTAAAAAGAAAATCGCGTTAAGTACTGTTCCTTTGAATTCCACAAAGAATTTGCATCCTTTGACAGATACGTATTTCGACCTCAACTGTAAGGTCGTCTTGACTCGAGTCGAGTCAAGTACAATACACTGAAGACGACCTTACAGTTGAGGTCGAAATACGTATCTGTCAATCAAAGGAACAGTACTTAACGCGATTTTCTTTTTACTTAAGCAAAATTTATTTGACACTTTTAGTATCACTGCTGACGCTGTAATGGCGTGGCAAACTAGATGTTAGTCACACGAACAGTCGCGACATTGGACTTCTGTGGTTAGTTATTCTAATAGCAACCTCGACCAAGTGCAGCCTACTTCATTGAACATGACTATTATAAACTAATTTGAGGCTGTTCATAAACCTCGTAGACGAAAACTGGCCATTTCAGACGCCCCGCCCCTGCCCCTGCCTGAAACAACGGATAAAAATTGGAGCTTCAGATATACTAATCGTAGGGTAAACTGACACAACTTGCCGATGAGGTATGCCGTACGAAGCTTGAGATCCTAAGAGTGTGCGAAATCCGTTGGCGAACTTTGGAGAACACAGATTGGCATCAGGGTAAATTCTGATATAGGGTCTAGGACCATTTCGGCAGGGGACCTATTTTGGGCACTTGCTGCTATTACTCAGTCAATTCCAAATCAATTGACATGCATTTTTGAACATGGCTAGATACTGTACGAATTTCATCGTATCCCGAAAATCAAATCAATTGGTTCAAAATTGACTGAGTTACAGCAGCAAGTGCCCAAAATAGGTCCCCTGCCCAAATGGTTCCAGACCATACTCGGGTCTACACGGTCTCACGCCTAGGCTGCGATAATGAAGTGGAGTCTGGTAATGTATGAATAATAGGACGCAATCAGGGAAGCACTAGATTAAAAGTAGTGAGCTGGATTTTTGTATGGTGAGATGATCAATAGGACGCAATCAGTGAAGTACTAGATTAAAAGTAGTGAGCTGGATTTTGGTATGGTGTGATGCAAACAGCGTGGGTGTGATGATTTCTTGCCTAATTTGATGCTGTTTGAGCAAAAGTTTGGGTAACGTGTTGCTGTAGTATTAATTTCTTGCAACTTCATACGTACAGTAGGTACATACGATAATAGGACAGGTCGGTGAAGTACTAGATTTGTAGTAATGAGCTGAATTTTAGTATGGTGAGAAGGTCAATTCTCCATTTTTGCAATTAAATTGTGCAAAAAGCGTGGGTATTATGATTCCTTGCCTAATTTGATGCTGTTTGAGCAAAACTTTGGGCAACAATGTTGTTGTTTTCTCCATTTCTTGTAACATAAACAACATAGTTATCCAAAGTTTTGCTCAAACAGCATTAAATTAGATAAGGAATCATAATACCCACGCTTTTTGTACCATTTTATTGCAGAAACAGAGAACTGATCTTCTCACCATACTAAAATTCAGCTCATTACTACAAATCTAGTACTACACCGAACGTGCCCCATTGACGGGAACTCGTTTTGCTGTACGTTCATCGACCTCGGAGTCTTCTACAAAGTAATTCTAAATCGAATACATGAGAAAATTGACGCTGACGGCAACGGGCAGGATTCCGTGCCGGACGATCTTGCCAATCGGGGAAATACTACGATTGAATGAAAAACATCGTTTTCCCATACAAACTTTGAAAGGCCAAATAAGCTCAATTTTTGGGAGAAGGTATGGAATCTGGTTACGAATCGAATAAGCGGTGTAGAGCAAAAACGATTTTTTGAACCACACTAGTACACAAGGTCAAACTTTTCAGCATAGTAGTACCTAGATGTGCAAGCAGTGGAGAATGGTTAAGGCTTCAATATCTTCTTCTTTTTTTTCTTCTGTGCGTTACGTCCTAAGCGGGACAAATCCTGCTTCTCAGCGTAGCTTGCTCTGCCATTGAGTATTTTGCAGGTTTATACCAAATGGCAGTGTCGGGAATGGGGTCAAAAACCCTACCTCATTTTTAAGTAAATTTAAAACTTCAAACAAAGTTTGTATAGGAATGCTTAGAATGCAATAATAATACCAGTATTTCGTTGTATTTTCCATCCCATAACAGTAATACTTTAAATTATATCGTCTTTTTATTTTATTTTATGCGCTGATAGCATGATTGGAATGACAGATTTATTAATTTGTTATCATTGATATAGCAACTATCGTTTTCAACTTGCTGGCTCAAGAACATGCTGAGAGCTGTGCTCTCATTTTTGATGTTCTAACCGTTAAAACGACCAGAAGGACAACATTCTAAAATCTAAATTATCATAATTTTTCATATTATAACATCAAAATTAGTTATAATTTTGCTTTTAGACTTTGCTCGGGCAGGCTACGGTTTTGGCCAGTCTAAATTTTTTGGTACTTTTCGCCTATAACTCAATGGTACTTTTCGCCTAAAGTCAATGTCGTATAAATTGTCTTATTTCTTGTAAGCGGCGAGATACACACATGGTAATGTAGTTGTGTACAAAACTTCAATTCAATAGGACAGATCGGTGAAGTACTAGATTTGTAGTAATGAGCTGAATTTTTGTATGGTGAGAAGGTCAATTCTCAGTTTCTGCAAAGAAATGGTGCAAAAAGCGTGGGTATTATGATTCCTTGCCTAATTTGATGCTGTTTGAGCAAAACTTTGGGCAACAGTGATGTTGTTTTCTCCATTTCTTGCTACATAAACAACATAGTTATCCAAAGTTTTGCTCAAACAGCATCATATTAGGCAAGGAATCATAATACCCACGATTTTTGCACCATTTCTGACCTTCTCACCATACAAAAATTCAGCTCATTACTACAAATCTAGTACTACACCGAACGTGCCCCATTGGTTTGAGAGTTTGAGGCTGACTGAATTATAGCGGAAAAATCGCTAACATTTAACCCACTGCCCAAGTGGTTCGGCATTTTAATTAGTGTTTAGTGGAGCGGTCCTGGTGTGATGGTTAGAAAACTTGACTATTACGCCGAGGACCTGGGATCGAATCCCACTCCCGACAAACTCGCAAAATGTGAGTTCTTCCTTCGGAAGGGAAGTAAAGCGTGGGTCCCGAGATGAACTAGCCTAGGGCTAAAAACCTCGTTAATACAGATAAAAAAAAATAAATTAGTGTTTAAGATCATTTTCATCAGTTTGTTTTGAATTTTAAAATTTTCATTTGTATTGCTTCAAAGTCGAAGAGTGTTGGAAGTTACCCAATTTGATGGTAGTTTTATTAGTTACTACAACTAGTAGCATGTAACAATGCGTTATTTCAGAATTAAGGTGATTGTTTTAATTTAATTTTGTCATTTTACCGGCCATTCATTCCACAATCCACGTCCATTACTAGATAATCATCTGTTAAGTTTAAATTGAATTAGCAGAGCAATGATTAAATCTAATCATTGTAACAATAGCGAGCGAGCCATCATATTATACGTGAAAGTGAGCAATATCCACATGTCTCGCGTTAAATTGAATTACTTCCACATCTCACACACGGAAACCCTCCATTCCCGTACCACATTGCGAAGGTTGTCTAGTTAATCTCGACGTGTACAAAAAGGAGCGAGTAGACTTCTTTACACTCCCTTTTGCAGCGCGATTTTGTTCTAGGAAGCGAGCAGACAGTCGTGCCGTGCCAGTGTACCGCTCGTTGTAGTATTGAATATATGTGACGCACTTTTTTACTGTTTGATATTCCACTACCTTGAAATTGATTTTCAATGTCAGCAGGTTGCCCGGCGCGTCGTCGGAGCGACTCATTCGTTCTTATTCTGCCTTTTTGATCTGGACGTGTTGTGCTTCTAGTTCCTGATTCTGGCATAGCCAGACATGTTTCAAGGGGAATCGGGGTATAATGAACACCTCTGTATTTTGATTATTTGATGTAGTTGTTTATGCGAAAAGGTGAAAAACGCTTATGAGAGTCTTATACCGGCCTCTCGAACTCTAAGCTCTAAGCAGACTACGCAGTCTTCGATTGAGTGGAATGAGTTTTTGTATTTTGTACCTTTTAGGTTGGACCAAATCTCAATTTCTTCTTTTGTCACTTTACTCGTTCACTCGCCAAGGGGAGGGATGATAAATAATAAATGTATTTGATGAAAAAATACCCAAACAATTAGGCAAAATCGTCAAACTTATCGGATTTATTAAGAAATTTTCTCGACGACTCTAACTTCACTTTCAAATTTTTAAATTTCGATAATAATTATTTGTCTCCCCCCTCAAAATCACGAATTCCGACAAAAAATTTCCGAGGGGGGGTAAAAATCGAAATTTGTGTCAGCCTTATTTCCGCACGATAATGCTAATTCTTTGACTGACATACAAGCGTATTTCGACTACCATCCTTGCAATCTTCCTCGGTGTCAGTTATATACAACATGAAGGTGCTTAAAAACCTTATAAATAACACATCGAAACATTTTTTTTTGTCTCAAAAGCAAACTTATGTATCTCTGACAGATTTTGGGTCGCTGAATCCGAATCTGGGCTCAGATTTGCTCCAGCACGTTACAATTTTGAGCTATACTTCAATTTATAGGGCAAAATGTGTGATTCAGGGCTTTTTTTGACTACAAGCCATGAAGTATGGAAATATTTTTTTTAAATAATCGAAGTGTTTTTAATTTTAATTTAGATTAAAATTTAATCTAAATTAACGATTTATGCCAACTATTTTATTTTACCAAATGAGTTTTGATAATATTTAGCATTTTATGGTAGGTACTATATTTGCCATACAAGTCAGCCTCCAAAACTGGCATGCAGTACCCGACTTAATGCTTTAAACTATGAATTTTTTTTTATATCTGTATTAACGAGATTTTTAGCCTTAGGCTAGTTCATCTCGGGACCCACGCTTTACTTCCCTTCCGAAGGAAGAACTCACATTTTTTGTGAGTTTGTCGGGAGTGGGATTCGATCCCAGGTCCTCGGCGTGATAGTCATGTGTTCTGACCACCACATCAGGTCCGCTCCACGCTATGAAATTTGATTTGATCTGATAATCTAATCTAATTTATTTGTGACAATTTGTAGTCCAAACTCAAAATAGGTAAATTATGACAAATTTTCATCCGCATTAGATGGTTCTTTTACGCTACGGTCCAAAATACAATAAGGATACCCTAGTAACCACGAAGTCGTATAGAAGTGCATCAATTTTAATATAGGGTCTGGGACCATTTGGGCAGGAACACCTATTTTGGGCACTTGCTGCTATAACTCAGACAATTTTGAACCGATAGACTTGATTTTTGAAACACGCTCAATGAGACGCAGTATCAAGCTATGTTCGAAAATTCAAGTCAATCGGTCTGAAATTGACTGAGTTATAGCAGCAAGTGCCCAAAATAGGTGCTCCTGCCCAAATGGTCCCAGATCCTATATTAATATTTAAAATTGTGAATATATGGTCGGCGTTAAGTCAGAGGGGACCATGTAACAAAATTGACGAAAATTAGATTTTTAGGGCATTTGATTAAGAATTACTTAAGCTACTTGGAACATTCACCCAATTTTCTTAATGTTACAATTAACGAGAAATATAGCACAATTTTCTTTTGATTGAACTGCAAAAATCGATAATAGTGTGCAGTCAGAGTGGACCATAACCTTGATGTCAAGAGAGTTGAAAAAAATTGTATTGGTTAAAATCCAATAAATAAAATAGTTTATCATCAAAATGTGATACGTTTTCACATCGTATGACTCCCTAGCGCATTTTCTGATAATTATTGATCAAGAAAGCATGTGAAATTCCATTTTATTATGGTCAATATCGTATTTAACAGATTATCGTGTTGAAGCATATTGTGGCATTTCGCGTGCAGACAGAGTGGACCATGTGTCTCTAAGAAAAATAGTTGAAATTACCTTATTCTTCATAATCCTTTCCAAATCAAAATATGTTTGTTTAGTAGCTGTTGGGCATCATATTGAAATGTGCTAATACGCGTTTCAAGAATTTATTGATTTTACCGATTATTTAATGATTGTGTACTTGGTTCACTCTGTCTGAACGAATTTTTGAAAAATGCCAGCCCTCTGAATAAATAATTATGAACTGTGTAACTATAATATTTCAAAAACGTACCGAACTATGAAAATACATTCAAAAGTTGTTAGCTAGTAAATGTTCAAGTTAAGAATTCTTAAATAGCTCATTAATTGACTACCCTTCATGTGATATTGAGCTGTTGCACTTGGTCCACTCTGACTGAACATAAAAATTGAAAATGGTAATCAACTGTGTAATAACAGAAATATCAAACTTCAAACTTCCTGCTTACATTATACACTACTCCTATTAACTGTTGTCCTACTTGTGCACTATTTTTTCATCAAATATGTAAAAACTTGAGGGTGAACTGTAGTTGGTTGAAGATTTTCCAAAAAACGTTCAGTCAGAGTTCAATCAATTACTTAGCAATTTCTCGGTTTCAAGCTTTATTTTACTTTTTTTTTCGCGATCAATACAGAGCGATGCTGTGATGAATAGTTATTATGATTTATGGCAAAAATTCAAGAACATTTGTTGAAAAACTCAAAACTTATAGAAATGCAAACTTTAAAGTCGTTTTTCTAGAAATTAAGTTAAAGACACATGGTCCTCTCTGACTTAACGCCGACCATATGTAATGCTGCATTACTTTAAACACCTCATTGAAGCAATATTAAAATGCCACATATTGCAGCACGTTGACAGTTATTGCTAAAGTAACATAAATGTATGTTCTATACATTCGCATTTGCACATGCTTAATACATGCAACACGAAAAACCAAAACAAAAATCTATTTTTAGCACCGTTTTGTTATCGACGATTCTAATGCCCACCCACATGAAAGTTTAAACAATTTTTTTTGTTGCCGATTTGGTAGTCGACCCGGAAGTGTTGAAGACCACTAGATGAGTTCCATACGCGCTGGCGCCTTGGACCGTTTCTGCTGCAGTGATAGCCAGTGCTGATAAATTCATTTCGTCATATCTAAATTCAATCACCTACAGCTCATTTTAGAAGCTGAACCTGAGAATATGGTATATGAAAAACTTTTGCGACCAGACCAGTGCTGCAAGAAAGTCACGGAAAAACCGATATTTGTCGAATATTTAAGGTAAATGTCACGGACTACTTTTGAAAAATGCCAAATGATTATCACCGTGAATATCATTGGCATTTTTCGAAGGTAGTCCGTGACATTTACCTTAAATATTCGAAATTTTTTGGTTTTTCCGTGACTTTCTTGCAGAACTGGTCTAGCCCCACAAGTTTTTCATGTACCATATTCTCAGGTTCAGCTTCTAAAATGAGCTGTAGGTGATTGAATTTAGATATGACGAAATGAATTTTTCAGCACTGGTGATAGCAACAAACATTTCATTAACTAAAAGGAAAAGGAAAGAAATGGTCAAAACAATTGTCTTTTGATTTGTACTGCAAAAATAGTTGAAAATTGTAATAATTGGAAGAAAAAGTGTTTGCAGTGCCGGATTTAGGCTTCGGGGGGCCCGGGGCAAACTCTATGTGGGCCCCCAAAATAAAGATTTTGAATATATAAATTGTACATTAACGATTTCTCTTCAATGTTTTGTATAAAAGTATAAAGAAAATCGTGTTAAGTACTGTTCCTTTTAATTCCACTAAGAATTTACATCCTATCGCATCTGTCAAAGAATGCAAATTCTTAGTGGAATTAAAAGGAACAGTACTTAACACGATTTTCTGTACATGTACATAAAGGTATTCCACTAACAAGCCCAGGGTCATCATCATCGTTTTGTTCTCGTTTTTTTTGATGATTTTTTGTGGTTTTGAAAACTATGACACACAACTGTTTTGATGCCGGGGCCCGTGGCGTAGTTGGTCACACGTTCGCTTCATATGCGTGGAGATGAACCAGCCTCGGGCTGAAAATCTCCCTAATAAAGCTAATAATAATAATAATTCATATGCGGATGGTCATGGGTTTGATTCCCATCCCCGGAACTTGCAATTTTTCGTCAGTTACTCTTCTCACCGAGAGCAGCTGACATTGACCCTCTTCTGAGCCTACGGCTCAAACGGACCCGGACACCTGGACATCGGCGAACTGCTACTCATAATGGACCCCCAATCGGACTGGAAAAGGAACAACAAACAGCCACACATCCTCGTGCTCTTCATTCAACCATGAATAGAGTAGAACAGTGAAAGAAGCACGAAGGCAACTCGATATAGAAGAATAGATTAGAACACATCTAGGGTAACGGTTGAATTTTGGACCCCTAGAGGACATTATTTCGAATTTAAGTGAAAATCGAACAGATTCAGACGGTATTTACACGTAATGATAATGTTGGTATGTTTGTAAAAGCCTCCATTGACCGTTAAAAATACCCACAAGGTCCTTTCTGACTGAAAATATGATGAAAATAACTGATTTTTGAAGCATCAGTTTTCACTGTTTTTGACACCCCAATATATTTTGGACCCTGTTCAGTATATATTTTGGACACCCGGTGTTTAAATTCGTTTGAAACTATTTTGGAAGAATTTACCGCTTGAATATGCTGGATCACATCCTAATTACTTGATTGACAAAGGCTGATTAGACTAACTTTGCGAATTTAATGCGCTAGAATGATAAACGTTTTTGTTTACATCTGCAAGTTTCCTCAGCACCGCAATCTTTTTTTGTAAACATGATGAGACACTCGCGCAGATGATGAGATTGGTAAAAATTAATTTCAAGGCAAATAAGGATATTTCCAGTAAGGAAATGATTGCTGCCCGTGCAGAGCAATCTTATTTAGCGAATGATTCTAAAAATTTCCGTCATCTCATCCATAAATCGGTGTAAGTTGTGATAATACGACCCAGGGGGTCCAAAATATATGGGGGTCCAAATTATATTGGTTACCCTAGGCGCTGTACAAAGTGTAAGTGCAGTTGTCAATTGTTATCGCTCACGTAGTGCCCAAGTGGACAATAGAGCTGTAAATTAGGGTACGTGATTAAGAATAAAAAAAAACTGTTTTGTTTTCTAACAAAGGACTCTAGCGGGCAACTGTAGAAATAACACTAAAAATATTTTTCGAGATGTTCTTAATAACTAAGTTTCCAAAACTGCCCCGATTTTCCCGAACATCTCCAGGAATCATTATCTTCTTTTTCCCATAATATAGCGCATTTAGTTGACCACTGGACTATCACACTAGTTTTCAAGAGTGCGAAAACGCAAATAAAAGTGCGCGATTGCATCCAATCGACTCGGTGTCTTCAGAGCACTTATTCAGCATACATTGTAGAATTAGTGCGCCGAAGACATCAATTTGATTTGATGCAATCGCGCACTTTTATTTACGTTTTCGCACTTATGAAGTAGTTGTTTGTAAGAGATGTTGTTTTGTTGTATTTTGAAGTTCCAAAAATGTTTTACTGTTGAATTTAACAAGAACTTCCAAGGGGTTTTATAGAAACTCGCCTATGACAAAATTTAGACGTTCGTACTTGAGTGGAACGCTGATGGAAGAGTGAAAGGTCGACGGTCGTCAGTGACAAGCAGGGCGCGGAGGCTGAAACATGCCGCATTTAGTCTTTACCGCGTTTTTGCATTTTTCATTGTGTTTTCGTTCGTACTTGAGTGGAACGCTGATGGAAGAGTGAACGGTCGTCGGTCGTCAGTGACAAGCAGGGCACGGAGGCTGAAACATGCCGCATTTCGTCTTTACCGCGTTTTTGCATTTTTCTTTGTGTTTTCGTTCGTACTTGAGTGGAACGCTGATGGAAGAGTGAACGGTCGTCGGTCGTCAGTGACAAGCAGGGCGCGGAGGCTGAAACTAACCGCATTTCGTCGTTCCCGCGTTTTCGTATTTTTCTTTGTGTTTTTTGTTTGCACTTTGTGTGAACGATCGACGATGGCTCGGTGGCAAGAGACCACATTGCCCGCGTCGTGGTGCTCGTGTTCGTCGTTATTCCGAGTACGAAAATGCTAGTATCCAAGAGATTGTTTTTCAGTGCGTCGGGTATTCTCGCTTATGTATTTTTTTCGGATTCTTCGATGGACGATCGGAGAATCAGCGAGTGGTGTGAACGAGTGCACATTTAATATGGTTTGGACCGTTTGCATACTGAGACCAAAGCCAAACATAGAAAACCAGCTGGTCAGGATTACCTGGTGAGTTCGTTCCATATTATTACTTTTTATATTTGAACATGACATATATGGGGATTTCGGAGGGGTAGCCTAAGGAAGTTAAATGAACTTCCGGGCAAATGTTCGTGGGGTGGCCAGACTTTGTCACGAGATAACAATTATCATGTTGTTTTCCGAAGGTCTCCAGTGAATTTAGCTTACCCTGCTACAACAAACCATCAGGTAGATCATTCCGTTCCGGAATGACTCTGCAGCCATAGGTAATCCTTGCGCTGATGGTGGGTACACAATCATCATCATCATCACTCGCCTATGACAAAATTTAATAAAAAAAGCTTAATTCTTCATGATTATTGAATAAAAGTATTCTTCTAGATTTGAATTCACTGCAACTAAGCATTAAATCCGGCCCCTCAAAATAGTCATTCTGGAAAATACACTTCAATTTTGCAGTTGAATTGTTTAGCAAATAAAATGTAGTTTTTTTTTTACTTAATTGAAAGAGCGAAATATTTTTGCACCAAACATTATGAAACTTAAGGTTATGATGTAAAATTATAAAAAAAATATGAAAGTTTGCATTTTTATGTAAAAGTTTAGACAATGAAATAATCTGGATATCCTTAAAGAACCCAACTGTATTTACTTTAGGAAATGTATAAAATTTAATCTTCTATTGAAGTGCATTTATATGGTTTTGTTGAAGAAAATATATAGTGCTTCAGGATTCTTGGGGGGCCCCCTTAACCGGGGGGCCCGGGGCACTTGCCCCCATTGCCCCCCCTTAAATCCGGGCCTGAGTGTTTGGCCTGATTTTTTTCTTGATAAGGTATACTTAATTTGCAGTCCGTCCAAAGTCTAACATCGTACATCAAACCGTTTTTAATTAGATTTTGTTTTAGATTTTATAGAGGCATTTTAAAATCTTCCCCTGTGTTATAGGGATAAGATTTTTCAAAACATCATCACTCTTCTTCTTCTTCATGCAACATCATATCACCAATAGAAATCGAGATTATCATCTTCAAAATCGCGAGGCGAATTGTTAGAAAGAGAGGGAAGATAGTAAAATTAACACGGCGTCCCGTATCCCCTTAAGGTCATTGCTGCACCGCACTCTAGATTGGTTTCATTTCGATCGTGTTGATTTTTTCCCAACTTATAGAAAAATCAGAACTTTATCTTTTTTTTTACTTTTTAAGTTGATTTTCGTAACTTTTTCTACTTATAAACACAGCCAACATTGAATACGTATCGAACTGTGCAAAAGCCATACTTATCGGTTCATCGGTTTGTGAGTTTTGTTGCCTCAAAGGGATTTCAAACTCATTTTTATATACATAAATATAGATATATAGATATAGAGATATAGATGAGAGTGAATAATTTTCCAATAAACACCGTAAACACTTGTAGATTCATGCTGGTCATTTACCAAAACTATCAATATAATCACAACATAAGGAATGCGCTCGTAAATGGATTGACCTATCTTACCCCGCCCCACCCTATATGAATATAAAAATTAGATGAAATGAATTTCCTATTAACAACTAAGATGCCGTGTAACTAATTGGCTCGGTAGCTAAGTTGGTAAAGCGTTCATCTAGTATGCAAGGATCTTGAGACCGAACCTGAGCTGTGGATTTTTTTTTCACAATTTTATGCATCATTTGTCTTTCTGCACTTATGCAGTCCGTGTTAAATCAAAAATCATCTTTCAATAATTGATAAGTTATGTATTTATAAAACATTGTACTACACTAAACATCTATTCTTGTATCTATAGAATAAGAAAATCTAGAGAAACTGTGAGCGGTAATTGCCACTGTTAAACTTTCGAATATAGGTATGAGATTTTGCATAATCTTTCCTTTAGATATTTTGCTTGGATGAATAAAAGAGAACACATTCGGGCAAGATGAAGCTTCCCTTTAAATATAAACACATAAATAAATAATGATCACGAATCATAGAACCGGAATACGAAGCTCACCATTTGTGCGAGCAACCCTGCCGCAAATCACAATCAAGTGAGTTGTTATTTTCATGCGTTTTTGCTTGTTGTCTGTTTCGTATAGCCGACCGAAAAAAAAACTACAAACGAAAAAGGGAATAGTACCACGCAATGATACCGGCGACCTTGAATATACAAGTGTTGATAACAAAAGTTTACAGACGCACATAATAAAAATGTTCGTAACGTACGGATGTAACACGCTGATGGTTGCCTCTGAGCCACAACGATTCAGATGACTTGTAATTTGATTTTGCTATTTAAATTTGTTTTTTTTTTATTCCATCGTTTTTCGAAGGAACAACGCTTCATACCAAAATAGATTTACATACTACGGCTGGAACGAAAACATCGAAAGGAGATGTAATCAGATATTTACTGTTTTGATTCTGTGTGCAAATGAATTTATTTAGCCGGCATATCAGTTGAATCACATCCGCCGAAAATAGTGTGTCCTCGATTTACATAATACCATATGTTTCCCTTGCTATGCTTGAAATATGGGACTATGGGTTAGACTGGTAGTTTTTGCAGCTACCGTAATCTGATTTAACATAGATAGGGTAAAAGCTCCCTTAGTGGAGGTAGTACCAATAGTGGTGGTAGTGACAATTTAGCCCTATTTCGACCAAAAAACTTACAAATGACATTTTTAATAGATGCATCATACCTAATTGATAACAATAATTTAGTTTTATGGTCTGGATTTGCCGAAAAACCTATTTTAAACAATTATTTTCCTTAATATTTTTGCTCCCTTGCACCTATAGTGGTGGGTCTCATAAGAATTCAATGGGATGCGCCACTATAGGAACCAATGTTAAATTTTACCTCCACAATAGGAACCGTGTACCTATAGTTGGTGCAAGTGATTTATTAGCAAAAACTGAAATAAACAATGGTTTTTACATTTTTACTAGCAAATTCAAGTGAAAAACTACCGATTTACGCTTTCAAACTTTTTATTTTGTGGTATTATCAATTTTATTCAATTATTTTATTACAAGGAGCTACTAATAGCACCACTATTGGTACATTTACCCTAATTGATTCGAAACTTTTGTCTACATTGTGTATGATATTGTGCGTTTAGCACTAAATTGATTTCCGAAAAAACTTCATTGACTTCCGCTGCCTTTCCTATGCGTTAAACATTACGTCGGAAGTAGTGCGCTGTATAGCAAACCAGATTTACTGTACAGCGCACTACTTCCGACGTTATGTTTAACGCATAGGAAAGGCAGCGGAAGTGAATGAAGTTTTTTCGGAAATCAATTTAGTGTTAAACGCACAATAATCAACACAGCAAGTGCAACTAAAGATAAACAGTATCGTTAAAAATGAAAAAGCTTTTAAATATAAATAAATAACATATGGAATATAAATATTTCAGAAATTTAATATAAATTTTGGTTATTGAATAAAACGAGTCACTCTGCTTATTTTAACCATTTTTTCACATCAATTTAGTGCTAAATTCATACTATTTGCTGATTAAACAAGCCGTCATCTTTGAAATATCGAACGCAGTTGTCTCGGTCAAAACATACTTGTATTGAACATGTATTCACTGTACTCCAGATTAAGAATTGAATATAGTGGATACATTTTAATCACAAACATTTATGATTTGATTGAAAAAACTGCTATAGTTCATTTTACGAGCCGATTTTATGAAATAAATTTTGACAATATCATCAACATTGTTATCACTTCGTAAAATGGCTCATTGACGTTTTAATGATGACGATCATATCAATGACAAACGACGAGAGAACCAGTCATGGCACAACTCTCTCTCTCTCTCTTTTTGGCGTAACGTCCTCATTGGAACAAAGTCTGCTCCTCAGCTTAGTGTTCTATGAGCACTTCCACAGTTATTAACTGAGAGCTTCCTCTGCCAATGACCATTTTGCATGCGTATATCGCGTGGCAGGCACGAAGATACTCTATGCCCAAGGAAGCCAAGGAAATTTCCTTTACGAAAAGATCCTGGACCGACCGGGAATCGAACCCGTCACCCTCAGCATGGTCATGCTGAATACCCGTGCGTTTACCGCCTCGGCTATATGGGCCCATGGCACATCTGTCCAGAAATAAGGCAAGACATTTGTGTCTAGTGCACAATTTTTTATTTGCCCATTTTCACGCTCTTAATTGATAGCTTGTAGGGTTGAGGAGATATATCAATGGTGTCTTCGGTTAAGTTAATGGGTATAACCAGCGTCATCTTTTGACAGTTGTTTTCGGATCAATCCCCTTAAAAGTGAGATACAAAAATTTTTTTTTGCATTGTCGAGATAGAGGATTGACGTCTTGTAGCATTTTTTTTGTTTCCAACAAGTTTGCTGAAGACGTAAATGTTGTAATTTTCACACCAAAAGAGGCCTGTGTTTAGAATTTATTCCCAAAAACACGTTTCAAGCAAAATACCGTCAAGTGACCATTCACCGTGGATCTAAGAAAATTTGAGGCGAATAAAGGCTGTCGTTTTACACCAATCTTGTAAACATTGTTGTTACCGCCTTTATTATAGGTTAGAATTAAAGTAATAATTACAAAAATGGATGATATAGTACATTTAGTAGAGGATGGGAAGGTCGCCTGATTCCGTGGTAGATCACCATTCACCGTGTATCAGAAGATTTTTTTCTTTTGTTTTAAAATGATCAAAACCACCTAGCAAAGTCAATTCTATTCGTTTATATTCATTTTAAGTAATAAATAACTTGCAAGATTTATTTAGAATAACGAATTTTCAAATTTTCATTTTTTTTTTCTACTTATATGGGGCAACATGGGTCACGGTGAATGGAGACCATTGATTTTTAGGGTACCCATTTATCATGCCCTTTTGTTTCAATACAAAAAATGAGCGGAATCGCACTTTCTTGGTCAACTTGCTTCGATAACGCAAAATAGATACCTGATAGGTGAATTTAATTGCTTCTTGTATTTTTATTTGGACTTGGTATATGGCTTCTTGGTGAAATAATATCGTTACTACATTTAGTTAATCGCTTAAATCACGTAAGCACAGTTTTTGATTTTTTACTACGAATGCAGTGACTGAGCTAAATATTCATATAAACACATTTTAGTGTCAAAATGGCAGTGCTGCAATTTTTCGACAGGCCTTTATGATAGCGATATTTTGCTTTTTTCATTTTCTCCGTTTTGGTTTTCCTGTCATTGTTGTTTTCCAATCAGTAACACGGGAGCGAAATGAAATAGGTACTCACACTTGCACGCAGCGTGCTAAAGGGAGAGCTGACAGGGCTAAATTTCCATTCAATTTTCTGTAGTTGAGTGTTTTCACCCGTGGTAGCGTATAGGGCACTCACTCTCACAAGCCACCGCTTGAGACGAATGGCCTTTCAGCATGAGTAGTGTGTGGATGATTGGGAATTGATCTTGTTGGGTCGCTCACGAATGCAGCTCTCGGACTCTGTCAGTTCTCACATCGAGGAACTGAAAATCACCGCCGCAGTCATTCATTTTCGGCTGAAAAACAGGCACTTAGACTGATATTTTGCAGGACTGCAAAATGGTACTGTAAAAAATTTTTAATCCGCGTTTTGACATGATAACAATCCATTAGTGCTGTATTGGTGAAATTAACCGTTATGTGGCCGGCAAACTTTTAGCTTTTTTGTACACCGTGTCTTTTAAATGGGTGCTGGGTACCCGGATACCCTGCCGGCCACATAAGGGTTAAAGTGAAATTTTTATACCATTCCATTTTAATATGGAAATAATGAAAAATATTCGAAGGCTCACGGTGAATGGAGCCCCCACGGTGAATGGCGACTTGACGGTATACATTTATTGAATTTAAAGACCTATACAATATTCTGCAAAGTTGTATGTATCAATAAAATACGAAACTTTGGCGATCTGTAAGCATCCAATGAGACAAGTTTTTTTTAAATTTATGATTTTTTCATCGAGTTTTTGGGATGAATATCTTTTTAGGGGCAAAAAGGCGCTGATGAGGATACCCTTACCAGAAAGTACATCTAAAAAGCTTTCAAATAATAATTAGTTTGTCCGTCCACGATCGTCTGCTGATTTTTTTTTGCTAGGTATCTAGCTGCACTCTGAATAGATTTGAAACCTCTACACTAGACCTGAAGATGGAAAAGAGTGCGTAATCTTTCAGAAGCAGTTTGCCAGACGTACGCGGAAAATTATATCCATTAAGACACTGTTGCAAACTGACTCAGAAAGTTACAGTAGAAGATTGGAAAGTTTTGAATGGGTCAATCAGTCAGGATTTGCCTATGTAGTGTTATGGTCACACGGTTTGTATTTGTCTTCTTGTTTGATTTTGTGGTATGGTTCAATATGTTTTTCTGCTTTTTAAGTCAGTTTACATATGTTTGTTTTTTTTTATCGATTCATTCGAACCCCGTGCCGTATGTTAAAATATGGTCGGTCCTGTGTCAAATTGTTTTCTTGATTTCGCTAACCGTTTTCTACTTCTCTGTGTTCATCTCTTGTGTTCTTTAAATTGTCATCGGTCCAAGACCCACAGATATATGTAACTGAACTCCTGATATGTTTCTGTCGGTGTCATAATACCATCTAAGAGATAAACAAAAATACACCAATATATGCTTAGATAGATTGGCTATTTTCGGTGAAATAGCCAATCTAACTAAGCATATAAAGTATCGCGGTGATCAAGTCAGAAAAATATGGTAAGTGGGGGCAGGATGGGTCACCTAAGAAATGGATCCCTATAACTTTCTGAATATAAATCGCATTTCTCTGTGTTCTACCACGACTCTCAGATACACTAGTCAGCTATGATATAAGAGTATAAAGAGGTAATAAAGTTTGAAACCTGCGTCTTGACAAACAATTTTCAAAACATGACCCATCTTGCCCCACTTCATTTTAACGGGGGCAAGATGGGTCAGCTATAAGAAAACTCGATTTTCCTCCAACAAAAAATACTATATCTTCTAGTTTTTCTCTATACATCTAAGCTTCATAGACGTACAGATTACATGAAGAAAGTGTTGAAACATATCGGTAGATTATTCTCAGAACTAGAAGATTTTTTGTTTGGGTAGCGATAAACGGACTTTGAAAACCTATATTTTTTGAAGGAAAATTTAAAAAATATGTTCTCAAATTTTCAGTGCTCTCATCGCTTCGATAATGTAGGTCACAGAATAGCCTTTCCATGAAAAATAAAACATTTTCAAATACTATGCAAACATACCGAAAAATTAGGGTGACCCATTTTGCCCCGTCTACACAATACACGTAGTTATATGGAATGTATAGCATAAGGAGTATAACGAAAACATTTTTTTTTTCTGTGCGAGGAACGTATAGAATTTTCAAAACAATATACCACTTTTTTGTGTATCCCCGTCGTTCATCTGGGAAAATTATTGAAAGATTCAAAACTTATATTGTGCGATTGAAAACGGTACTGATGGCCTTGCCCCCACATACCATACACCAAGCTGATCAGTTGATTTCAATAAAATTTAAAAATAGGAAAGATTGCATGTCAACTATTCCCCTTACAAAAAACTGTTATTCCATTTACAAAAACTATGAAAAATATTCCAAATTCGTTCAATTGTCCTATCGGTCCTACCTAGATAAGCCATGTCATTTTCTCAAGCGTAGCCTAGAAATGTCAACCTAGTCATACACAAGTAACGTTGATCAGTTAATAAAAAGTAGTCAGTTTTCGTCCAAAATGTCACGTCAAACGCATTGACGTCAACATTGCGTTTAAGGCGAAGATATGGCGAAGCCACAGCTCAAATTTTCAAGAGCATAAATCTGAAGAAGTGGATGTCGTATTGCGTTGGAAAATTGATCGATTGGTTACCCGCTGGAGGTGATCAATCGATCAACTTTTCAGCGCAATCCGACATCCGTTTCTTCAGATTTGTGCTCTTGAAAATTTGAGCTGTGGCTTCGTCATATCTTCACCTTTAAGTGTTCGCACTAGGGTGGCCCACACTTATATGAAAAACAAAAATTTCGAAAAATACCAAGTCTTACCTCCTAAATCAGTTGTTTTGGACTCCCAGAAGCTACGTTCAAAATTTGAGCAAAATCGGTTGAGCCTAAAGGGACAGTCAAATCGCTTGAAGTTTGTATGGGAAAACTTGTCCAAATGTATGCAGAAATTTTAAGTTTTCGAAATTTGTCGTTAGGTGACGTTCAATAATCAAACCCTTTAGTATTATTGTAGGTGACTATATGCCAAACAACTTTGTCGAAGACCGCGAAGTGATCCGACGGCTGCGAAAAAAGTTATACCCTAGGCAAAGTGAGGCAAAGTATTGAGATTTCTTTATTGATATTATTCCTCTACATGTATTGGAAAAATAACAATGAAGTTAACCCTCTACTTCCCATGGTTGCTCTAGAGCACCATCGATTTTCGACGAACTCGAGACAAACGGAATTAGATGCATATGATGCAATAGTTTTTAGAATATGATTGTAATCTCATTAGGTAAACCCAACTGCCAACTACTTGTTTCAATAGTGGAACTATTGATAAACAATCAAAATACTATTGATTTACAACTAAAACTTTTTTCGTTGATTTCGAAAAATTTGGCCAATTTGCAGTAACTTTTGTTTCAGCACTTCTTTCGGAAACGCTTTCTTGGCATATAAACCGTCGTTCAAAGTCGTGGGAAGGAAAGGGTTAATCCTCACCTTTCTTAGGGTATAACTTTTTTCACAGACGTTGGATCACTTCGTCGTCAACATAATTATTCTTACAGAAAACGCATAGAAAACTGATCCAGAATTTATGCCAGAAACGCGGTAGAAATTTTCTATAATGCTTGCTAAATTCCATCCGAAAATTTGTTTAAAAATTATTATTAGGGGGATTCATTAAACAGCGTATAAAGCTGCGTAAGCCATGATTTTCTGCTTTTTGAAATGTTTCATACAATTGTGATTGTAATTTTGAAATGTTCACATAATTGCGAATGAAACAATCAAAGATTGCCTTGGTGATCGCAAAGTTTACACAAGAAAATATTTTTCCACGCATTTCGCGAATATGTTTTCCGGTATTTTATTCTGCAAATGCCTCCAAAACGACCAATGTGAAATTCTATTGTTTTGTTAAAAGTTTGGCATGAAACAATTTCAAAATGTTATTTAGGGGACTTACTAAACAGATTAAATAACTGCGTAAAGCACAGTTTCGTGTTCAAAAGGAATCGCTCAAGAATCTTCTTGAGCGATTCCTGGCAGAAACTTTTTACAGAGATTGGCATTTGAATTGTCATTTCTTCGCAACTGCGTACTGCGATCGAAGAAAAACGGTTTCTTGAGCGCTTCAGGCAAGGAATTTCTCATTCATGATAGGCCGAAAAATTCCTTCTGAACTGCAAACAGCCCTTAAGTCATGATTATCTGATTATTGAAATGTTTCATTAAATTGCGAATGAAATAATCCAAGATTGCCTTGGTGATCGAGACGTTTAATCATGATAGGGGTAGGCGGGGCATTATGGACACCCTAAGGTTTTTGCCAACTTTACCTGGCAAGATGTCAAAAAAGTTTAGTTTTTTGATACATGTATCCTTTTAAAGTCTATTTAGCATCTATTCCATAAGAATGCTCACGAAGAAAAATGATTTATCCACTTTAAAAAATGTTACGAAAAATGTTAGTTTTTCATGACCGTCTTCAAGCATACGGGGCAGAATGGACACCCCCATGGGGCAATATGGACACCATGAGACTTTTACGAATTTCGTACATTATTTACACCTATAAAGTCATTTCATTACAAAACAACTATTTTGGTTGAATAATACGCCGAAGTAGTTCATTTTTGTTCAGTTAATTTAAATTCAGGCTGTTTTGGATAAAGCTTCGTTTTTGTCGTCATGTACAGCTGTGCCTAGAACAACTATTTTCCACTGCTGTCGTTTTTTGACCAAATTGTTTCACCCTATGTCTACTATAGTGAACATTTAACCGGAAATGTACCGAAATCGAAGAATTTGGTTGGTTTGTGATTTAGCTTATATTATTTCTTTGCCGCTTCTTTCAAAAAGGTGAGTGTCCATTTTGCCCCGGCAGCAGAAGATATTTCCAAACTTGATTTTTGATATAATAAAGAAGAAAATATAAACATGTTAAGTATGTAGATACAGCAAAACTACATACTTGCATGTGTTCTAGAAATATCAGGTTTTAATCGACCTGCAATAAATTAATCACTAAATCTTATTTTAGATAGTGTGAAAATTATAATTTCCATGCACAAAAAACGGAGGACGCAACTTTTTCGTGTAAAATCAAGTATAATTTTAATTTCGAATGTTTCTTTCCTGAAACTACGTTTTAGACAAATGGACTATATTCTCCATTCATTAAAAGTTCAAAAAAGTTCGCATATTTCAAAATATTGAGGGTGTCCATTCTGCCCCGGGTGTCCATAATGCCCCGCCTACCCCTAATAGGGGTACTCACTAAACAGATTAAATTGCTGCGTAAGCCATGATTTTCTGCTTATTTGAAATGTTTCATGATTTTGCGAATGAAATAATCAAAGATTGCCTTGGTGATCGCGACGTTTAATCAGTTTAATCAGTTTACACTGTTAAGTGAATCCCCCTAATATGTAATTAATCAGCGGTTTACGCTGTTAAGTTAATCCCCTATTTTTTTAAATTGTGAAATCACTTCACTCTGACAATATTAGTCATGTTAAATTGTTTTAGTAAACTTTTTTTTGAAGCCGCGGTTTTAAAAGAATGATACAAACTTGTACACAAATTATAGATAGATTTTTTCGTTCATTCACCACAACAACAGTTCTAATTAATTAAACTTCGTTAATTCATAAAAAAAAATAGCATTACATACAAATAAAAACCGCCAATGCCCATGGTAAGAGTTCCCTAAGTCAGGCCAAACATTTCAATAGGTCCTATCTGCATTTGAGAGGCTCTCTTTGTTCACTTTCTCTTTCAATTATTGCTATGTAATGGTAAACTTTTCAACTATTTTTGCAGTACAAATCAAAAAACGATTGTTTTGACCATCGTTCAATGCAAAGAGACAATCATAACACAAATAAACAGCTGAAATATTAACGAAAGAGAGGGAAACCAAAGAGAGCCTCTCTTCTGCAGATTGGACCTTTAGACATGTTTGGCCTACTTAGTAGACATATTCGGTAATATTAGTGCCAGATTGTTTTCCCTGACCCATAGTCTGATGCGTAGTACATATACCGAAACCATTCATTCATTCGTAAATATTTTGCGTATGTTTTCGAGACACGACGATTTTGAAGTAGTGTCAAGGCCAAAAGGCACAAAAATTGTCATTGCGAGCCATTAAATAATACAGGAGACTAAAGGTCCCCCATTGAACGATTTGCTCAGTCAGTGCACACTTTCTACCGCTGCTTGCAGCTCTACGATGAAAGTAATGCGGGAAAAGTGTCTTTTCCGTAGCATGATAACACGAGGAGGAAGAAAAATCCACACAAATTAATTTCCAATTTGGCTGTTCATTGCTCAGTGATTACCACCTACCTTTGCAAGCCGATATCAGAAAGTATCCGCAGTCGGTCAAATCGCTGAAATCCAAATGCACCACCGGTCGGGTATGGCCGGAACAGGTCAGTGGAATCTGCTTCAGGTTGGCCATTTTCAAACGGGAGAGACCTTGACAGCGCAGTACACTTGGAGCTATTTCCGATTTCTTCCGCACGGTTATCGATCACACCGACAAAAATTTACGCACAATTTCACTTGCTGGGACCTGGCGAATGAGGATTTAAATACTTCACTTTTCTTCTTCGGGGGGAGCACTCGTTCGAAGCAATAAAAAATGACGGCAAAATGGACAAGCAAAACACGGCTGATTTGGATTTCACTTAACTTTAGAGCACTTATCAAATATATTTGAAATTTTGTAGGAGATAGTTAACAAACAGCAGGACCTACTAATTTTCCTTACTTCTTCGAAGAGGACATTAAAAACAATGTGTGAACAGAATGAAAAACTAAAAGCTAACTAACACCGACTTAGCTGAGCTCTGAAACTTGGCTCTCTTTGTGCTCGGCAGCAGCAGAAAGAAGCACGGTCTTTACGGTCGAGAAGCAAAAGTGGTGTGTGGAAGGAAACGACCGACTCGCGGGTGTTGTTTTCGGCTGTCCAGTTTGCGATGATCGGGCCGCGAGGAGCAAACTGTCAAAACTATAGATAGTAGAGTAAACATAGATCCGCGGACACCGCTGACTAAAATGTTTCAAGCGTGTAAGTAGTGCGACGGTTGAATATGACGTCATGCGCTCCATTGATGTTGTCCAAATCGTGACGTCATGCTCGTTTGGATACAGATTTTGACAGTTCGTTTGGATACAACGGATTCATCAACACGGATCTATGTTTACTCTACTATCTATAGTCAAAACTACATGACTCGCCAGAGCGGCCAGATTTTTGGATTGAAGCGCTGTTTGTTTTGTTTCTTATTTTTGTATTTTTTTGTTAGAAGTGAGCACTCATGAAAACAAAAAGAACGGAATCAATCGGTGCCGTAATCGCTTGTTTACGAATAGGGTGGATATGGGAGCGTGAGATTAATGATGGAACACATATCCTAATAGAAGTTTGTTGATGAAACAATGAGCCATTTTACGAGACGTTTCGGATCAGCTGATCGCTCATTTCATGAATGAAAATTTGACAGGAGGTTGCGCCCAAGCCCGTAAGCAAGGTAAATTTAATGGAAGGTACTGGCATATACGCAGTCAGTAGATGCGGGGAGAGACTTATGACGGGGGTGGTGGGGGCGACTGCTGGCGAGTTTGTTTACGCTGTACTCTATCGGTTTCTGTGGGATTGCTAGGGTTGCTAGGAGTTGTTTACCCCCACACAAGTGAAAATTTTTGTCGTAGTGGCAGAGCTACAGCAGTTTAAGTTTTTAAAATGGGAATTTCACCCGGAGTTGTAACTTTTTGGGCGACAGGCAGTGATGGGGAAGACGGGTGGCAAGGACTAGCCGTACCCATCAAGCCGTTGGTACCCAGGTATGACAGGTACTAGCAGGAGGATCCTTAAGTCGGCGGGAAGCGATTGTCATCAACCAAAGAGCGTCAGATGCAGTTGGGAAATAATTGGGATGGATTACTGCACGAATTTATACTGGCCTGCTTACTCTCACATGAAATTTGACGTTTGAGAGGTGTCGGCACCGCTCAAATGTCAAATTTTCTGTGAGAGTAAGCAGGCCAGCATATATTCGTGCAGTGGACCATAGCCGTGATTTGTCTGATGGGTGAACGAATTACCGATACTTTGTCCGGCAAACACTGCTCGATACAACCACGAATTTCTTTGGGGGCGTTCGTCGGAACGTAGCCCCAAAGTCTTTCGGATGGAACGTGAACAAAAAAGGCACAAAAGTGATCGCTTCGAGGCTCTGACACTTTTGGGTCATGGCTTGTATGCCATGTATACAGTTCCAAATCAAAACAAATTTGCCAGCTGTCATGCCGAATTCCAATATGGTGGATTGTATTATATATCATATTGGATTACCTTCCTTTTACTTACCTTGCCCGTAAGTGTTAATATCAATATCAACCAGGGAGGGTGCAGGCACGTCAAACTCGAACAAACTACGCCTACCTAACATGCATCGAGCGGGCCTTCCCAAACAACACAATGCGATTTCGCGGGCCAGCCCCATCGACAAAACAAACTGATTTCCAAGCAGGATTCGACCAGGCTTCTGGACTATAGATAGTAGAGTAAACATAGATCCGCGGACACCGCTGACTAAAATGTTTCAAGCGTGTAAGTAGTACTGCGGTAAAATAGAAAAAATCCAACGGGGTTGCGGTGGTTTCGACCGCCGCAGTCGTTCCGCAAACGTCAAAAGTGCTCGGTTCACGCTAAAAAGCTCTTACTCACTTGGTTGCCATAAAATTCAAAAATAATGAAAATTGTTTCATTTATGGTTTATGTAATCGCAATTGCTGCCACAACATGTAACTTATTTCTAAACTATATTAGGTGTAGTTTTAGCACTTTAGTATGCAGCGGTACGCCATTAAACATAATTTAGATTCTCAACTATTTATTTTTGTTTCAAGGTTGTGTGCATACTTTTTGAAGTGTGCAGCAGTTTGACGTTTGCGGAACAGGTCTTCTTTGTCTTCTTCACTCCGCCAGGTTGGAAGATTTCTCTGGATAAGCAATAATTTTCAAGAGTGCGACGGTTGAATATGACGTCATGCGCTCCATTGATGTTGTCCAAATCGTGACGTCATGCTCGTTTGGATACAGATTTTGACAGTTCGTTTGGATACAACGGATTCATCAACACGGATCTATGTTTACTCTACTATCTATAATAGTAACTATACTGTTATTATTATGAATTCGATTGGAAATCAAAAAACTTTTTTTGAGATAAATATTTTTGCTAATTTTGAGTTGTTTACAACATACATCGGAAGTGACGTATATGATAGTGCATCATTGAACGCACACAGCGCACCCCACCCGGTACTGAAAAAAAGTGTCGCTAGTCAAAACCAGGGAGGGTGCAGGCACGTCAAACTCGAACAAACTACGCCTACCTACCATGCATCGAGCGGGTCTTCCCAAACAACACAATGCGATTTCGCGGGCCATCCCCATCGGCAAAATAAACCGATTTCCAAGCAGGATTCGACCAGGCTTGTGGTCGCGTTGCCAGTCACACTTACACACTCGCAAAAGATGAGCAGTAGGCCTACCTTGCCGCTTGCGGGTCCCCTGGTCAAAACGTCGCTATTCGGTTTGGTGCTGGCGCTATAATATCGGTTGTCCGACATTTCGCGGTAAACCATTTCGCGGCGACCCATTTCGCGGTGAGCCATTTCGCGGTGTGTACTATTTTGCGGTTTATGGTTTCGCGGTGTGTACTGTTTCGCGGTATGACATTTCGCGGTATATACCATTTCGCGGTTTACCGTTTTGCGGTTTTCCTTTAGGCGGTATCATTTTGTCTTTAAACAACTTGATTATTCTTGAAGCTTTCTAAGAGAAAACTCATACACTATTTAACAGCACCTTTCATACGAGGGGGGCGACACATCCAGATTATCTTATTTTTGCCAAAAATCTGATGCATCTAATGCACTGTGTATTATCTGTTTCCATCTTGCAATCCTTTACTATCTACTTCTATCCATAATCCATCTCAAATCTTTTTTTCGAGCTACTCACATCTCTTTATATCTCACGCGATCGACGTAAATAATGTTGTCAATCTGAGGTCGAAGCGGTCAAAAAACATTGAAATTTTTCCCAGTGAACCGCGCACTTAAAGATGGTCGTCGGGTGGAAGCAAGAATAACCAGCCGCATCCGGAAAATACAACCCAGTGGATGTTTCTTCGACGACGAGATGGTTGCGGATTCTCCGGTCACCGGTAGCGAGTAAAACAAATGCGGATTCCGGTGCCAAAAGCAGTAGCAACGACGATTCCATCAACGAAGGCGGGCATCAGAAAAACGACCAAGTAACAAGCTGGGACTCTGGGAGCCAAGCTGGGAGCAACCGGTGAACAATAAAAACAACGGTAATAACGACACTTCCTTCCTCTGAATTGGTTTGGCGACGAAAGCTCCCAAAGGATGGGATGAACGCCAACACCAAAACAATTGTTCAAATTCCAGCGACGAGGGAGAAATGCGAGCTCATCCCGGAATAACACAACATTTAGATGAAGCAAGAAACGAATGGAGCCAAAGGTTTTTGTGGGTTCTGGCTCTGAAAGACTGAGTAATTATCTCCCGATGGATTCAATGCAAAATAAGAGCCTCCCTTTCCACTAGTCCGCTAGGCGATAAGAGGCTGAGCTGTATGTCCGAATTTAAACGTAAGTAATAAGAAACTGATGACTAATTTAATTACATTATTTTTAGACCCGCACGTCGCGTTCGTATGACTCACAATTTCAATCCTCAGGATCCGAGGACGCATGCCAGGTCCTAATGTGATGCCAGGAGTAATAGGTCCACTGTTGTCGATCGGAAGGCTATTAGGACATATGATGCATTTATAAAATCAGACGCCGTTCAGGCAAATGATGCTCCTTCAGTGTCAATGCTGTTCCCATCAGCAGCTGCCATGCATCCTGAGCCACCAACACTGATTCATCCTACAGCCATAGGCATGGCTTATCTCATCAATCTGAGGCCACCAGTGAGACACTCAAATCACCGTAATCGTGGCCGATTGGATCGAGAACTATAACCGGGAAAGGATTCGGCATCGATGAACTTGTTCCTGCACGTCAGATTACGCTGGAGATCAAAAAAACAAACGATGCTCATTCGGAAGATAATCGAGGGCTTCGATGAGGACAACTATAATTCGACCTAGAATAAGCTTGCCTGATCATGCCCGGGCAGTAACGTAATAAAGGCTCAAAATGGCTATATGCAGATGCTGGTCAAGCAGTGTCAGTGTTTGATTGGTTTGGACGTTCCATCACACGGCAACGTTGGCCGCTTTGAAGATGATGACGGCGCTGGTGGACGCTATAAAGCAGTGGTGCTCAGGCTGGAGGATACCGCGGGCCAAATTTGCAACTCGGGATTGACCTGCGGGCCGCATAAAACATCGATGCACAAAAACAACAAAAAGAACAATTCTAAAGCATATTTATTAAAAATCTGAACTGTTCAATTTAGATTCATAAGTTTGGTTGAGAAAAACGTTTGAGCTTCAAATTGAGATTTAAACAAACAATTTAGAAGTTGCCCTTAGAATTTCCTTAAAGCAACTTCAAGAACTTGTCAAGTAGCTTTTACAACAAATTTGAATCGCTCCAAAAAGATTTGCTGGATTTTCTCCTGAATTTTTTTGTGGAGTTGCTGCAGAAAGTTTTTGAGAAATTTTTTGAAGTTTTTCTAGAATTCTCTTGGAGCACCTCCAAGAACTCCTCTTAGATTTGCCTTTGGAACTGCCCTGAAGTTACTTCAGGTATTCCTCATTAATCGTTTCCAAGAATTTCTCCTAGAATAGCTTCCAGATTTTTCCGAAAATTTTCCAGGAGTTTCTTGAAGATTTTAGCAAATTCTTTCCAAAAGTCTCTTCTAAAGTTGATGAAATACTTCATCATTAAATTTCTTCAAAAATTAGATATTTAACAATTGTTTCCGAAAGTTTCTTCAACATTATCTTCTAAAGTTGCTGCATAAGTTGCTTCAAATTTATTGTTCAAATTTTCCTCAGGCGCTCTAGGCATCTTTTGTGTCTTGATGCAGTTGGTCCTGGAATCTTGTTTGTAGTTACTCCTGAAAATTCTCTTTTTGTTGCTCGAGGAATTTATTCTAAAGTTGTTTAAGAAATTTCTGTTAGAGTGGCACCATGCAGTATCGCAACAACTTTCTCATTGAGTTTCTTCTCCAGGATGATTTGAGCTTCTCCGTATATTTCGCTAAGAGTTGCTTAACAAATTTTTCCAATAATGTTTCCTGGATTTTCTCCAAAAATGTATCCAAAAGTTTCTCCAAAAGGGCACAGGAGACGCTTCATGAATCTCGCCTGAGATTTTTTTTTCTTTAAGTTCGTTCAGGAGTTTCGCTTGAGCAATTCCAATTGGATTCGTAAGTTTTGTTTCGAAAGATGTGTGAGTCTTATAATAGAAATTTAAACAAGTTGAGATTTGTTGAGAATTTTGTCAGAAAACTTCGTGCTTTGTGTTTTTATGTTCTTCGGAAAGGCGAAATGTGAAATATTAGCTCAGCGTTGACTGCGCTTAAAAACTGCAACTAATTTTTAATTGATTCAAGATTACATTTTTAACAAACTTTCATTTGGTTCGTACCACTTATAAATAACTATAAGCTGGCTTCGTGATTTAGCTGAAATGCCGAAATATTTCGGAGTTGCGATTTCGAATCTTACCAAAACCTTACTTACAGAACCTTACCAGAACGGATTGTTCTTTTTGTTTATTTATCATTTAATTTGTGTTCAACACTGTGAAATTTGATCAGCATTTTTTTGTTTGATTTCTTAATAAATTTAACGAGTTATTTCAAATAATCGTTCGAAAATTTCGATTCGTCTTAAAGTACTCCGCGGGCCGCATCTGAAGGCTTGGAGGGCCGCATGCGGCCCGCGGGCCGCAGGATGAGCACCACTGCTATAAAGTCATGCGGTAGTACGACACGCAACGAGTAAAACATTGCGATACAGAAGTTCCAGATCCTTTGGAATTATTGATGACTAGGCGCACCGGGCTGAATTTTGAAACTGATGCTAGAATAAAACGTCCCGTTCTGAACAATATTTCAGCTTAAATCGATGTATAATCTATGGGGTGACTTAAGCAAGATGCGTTACTGGCAAAGATGGCTCAGTGCTGTTTTCGAACGCATTACTTATGTTTTGATTATTTGATAATTTTGTTGAATGACCAGCAAAAATCTGAAATTGAGAGTATGTATTTTCGGAAGATTATTCTCTCTTATTTAACGTGCAAAATGAAATGCTTTTTTGGCTTTAGATTTCTAAAGCGATACATTCCATATAATCTCTATATAAACGAACCCGGGCAAGATGGATCGCTTTTCCGTTTTGGAGTTCTTTTTAATAAGGAAGCAACGGAACTGAACTGGGAAAGTGATTAAGTTGGTGGAAGTGTTTCTGGCACAGTCATAGAAGCTGGTGAATATGGCATGGACAGTGATTCCTAATTCGTTCACAGATGTAGATGAGGGTTTTGAGGGAACTGAGAAGAAACTCAAATCGGGAACGTATCAGGACTTTGTGAAGGCTTCGGAGAATGATGCTCTGATGATGACGTCGTCGCAAATTGAGAAAGGCCTGTTTCGTATCATATCAATCAATGCTTATTTCAGATCGCTGAGTAGCATAGAAGTTCTCATTTCTAAAGAGAATCGCTTAGCTTTTTCCAGACATTGACTCTTGCCAGGGAACGGCGGTAATTGCCGTCTTTCCGCAGCTGTAGAAATGGGATGCTTCCTGGATGATGGCTACGATCGTAGAGGATCTTCTGTCTTCTTATATGCTTGAGATTTAGCATTTTTTTAACCTGAAAAATGATACATAATCGACGTAAATTTAAATGAAATTTGTTATTACTAGCTTTTATTTTTTAACAAAACAACGTAGTTTTTTACTTACATTTTTATTTACATTTGATGTTGAAGTTCTAGCATACTATGTGAAAACAGCCTAACTATTTATTTTTGCACTGGTTGACATTTACGCTATTTTTGTGGCTATCTTGATATAACCACGTAGTTCAGCTCAAACAAAAGGTAGATAAGTGCTTAAATAAATATTTAATACATCTAGGACTTAGTTTGCGATAATACGGTGGAAAACGATGATAATAAGGGGCTGTCCATAAACCACGTGGTCATTTTTTTGGGACTTTTCAACCCCCCCCCCCCTCACCGTGGTCATTAGTCCATACAAAAATTTTTATTTGTCCATACAAAATGGTCAATGACCGAACCCCCCCCCCCCCCTCATGACCACGTGGTTTATGGACAGCCCCTAAATCGAAGCCTATTTCTTTGTAAAAATCAATTAGACCATTTTAAGATTCTATTCTGGGCTGGCCTTCAGACATCTACATCCTATCCATTCACATCTCCTTCTATCTTGAAGCAGCGCTCGGCAGGATTTGAAAGTGGATGCAGCGTAAAGTAGATAGAAAAATCTGACAGTTGCACACCGATCTAAAAAAGTAGATGCATCTTCATCGACATCTGTAGGAAGATTTAGCTGTGTCGCCCCCCTCGCTTTCATATTTGTTCTTTTAAACAAATGGATACACAAACAAGGCCGCAGAAGGATTAATTTATTTTATCAAATATTTACGGCTGTCGCGTCATTTCCGGAAAATCCATTTCCCAAAATGCCGAATTTCAGGGAAATTCACTTTCCAGAATACATCATATCTCGAAAGATACCTTACAGTTTTCAATCTATCATTCATGTGTGACAATAGAATGATAGATAATTATATCTATACATGTACATGCATGTAATACATATTTGGGTGAATTTTAAATTTAAATGACATTCTTGGATTTTTTCAATGTAAGGATTTTTTTTACAAATGGTATATTCTTCCTTCTTATTAAATAGGCTATTCTTTCGAGTTATCTTTTCGAAACAATTGGTGGCAGAACCAATCTGATAATGTTTTCATCAGGTATTTTCCCTTCTTTCAAACATAGGCTATTCTTTCTAGTTATACTGGTCAAATAGTTGTTGGCATTAGGGGCGATTTCTTCACCCTGGCTTAAGCGTTAAGCCAGGTTTAACTGTATGGGTAAGCCTGGCTTACCGGTTAAGCCGAGGTGAAGAAATCGGCCCTTAGTCTGTTAATATTTTCATGGTATATTTTCCCTTTTTTAACGCATAGGCCGTTCTTTCGAATTACATTTAACAAAAGCTAATTGACATCAAGCTGTTAACTTTTTCATCGAATAATTTACCTTTTTTCAAACGGTTGTGCCGAATGTCCCCGAATATCAATTGGCTTCTTTAGCGGTGTTGAGATAATTCCATATTCGGAATCTGCATGCCAAACTGAGCCGAAATCCAAATTTTCATGAATTTTGGTGCCCGGGAACCTATTTAAAAATCAATTTGAAGTTTGTATGGGAGCGATTTGTCGGATCACCCCTCGTCGCATTTTGTACTGGGCGGAGCTGTCAAGCAGTTGCTCAGCTGTCAAAAGGTGATTTCGAAAAATCTCTTTGAAATTGGTTTTAGGCACCAAAATAAAGTTCTAAAAATCTGAAAAAAAAAAATCATAGTGGCTCAGAAAAAGATGCTCTTTCGTATGAAATCGAAAAAACAATTCATTTTTCTAAATTTAAAAACCCAATTCCCCGAATTTCGTTTCGCCGAACGCCGATTCCCCGAGTGCCGTTTCCCCGAATGGCTTAATTTCCCCAACAGGGGAGGAAAAAAATGGCTCTTTTCCCCAAATGACCCATTTCCTCGAATCACACCCTTCTTTATTTTATAGGCGGTTCTTTCAAGTTCTATCGCTCCTCAGTCCTGCCGAAACACTGCTGAATGAAGAATGGTTTTCGGGGAAACGGATTATTCGGGGCATTGATTTTCGGTGAAACGACATTCGGAGAACCGACATTCGGAGAACCGACATTCGGGGAAAAGTAGCACAATCAACAAGTTCTCATTGAATTTTGTTGCAATAAACCAAAAAAATCGTTTGAAATAAATGGTTGAGTTTGGTTGTTTTTACATTCAGAAATTCTATTATTGGTACGTATTGTTTGGGAACAGTACACGTTCTATATTCCAAGCTTATTGATTCATTTGTTATGACAAATATTAAGAGAGATATGAGTTTATATTCCTATATTTTAATGTGGGTTTAGATTCGTTATGAATTCTGAAATATACGTCCTTTGTGGAAAAAGGCGAAATGGTACGTACCGCAAAATGGTACCGACCGCGAAAATGTTAACCGCGAAATGGCCCTAACCGCGAAATGACGTACCGCAAAATGGTACAAACCGCGAAATGTTATACGGCCAAATGGGACACCGCGAAATGGGTTACCGCGAAGTGGTTTACCGCGAAATGTTATACAATCGTTATTATCTAGATATTATTTAAAAAAAGTCGTGCTGGATTTATTTAACAAAAAACAGGAGTGGTCGCAAAAAATAAAGAAATTATTATTTTACTTTTAAATATGAAAATGTTAAACAATAAGTTTGTTTAACAAAAAGTGTAGCGAATGAAAAAAAAAAACGAAATTCTCTGAGGGGCTGTTCATTAATTGGGTTCTTTAGGGGTATCCGGATTATTTCATAATCGAACTCTTCGCCCAACAATAATTTTATTTATTTTGAATTTTCTCATTATTCCTTTGTTTTTCAAGTTCGAGTAAAGTACAATTCCGATTAGAATACCATCGTATTATTCAATATAAGCGAGATTTCGTCTTTAATTTTAGGACCCTATTCGCCAATGAGCCATTTTACGAAGTGACAACAATGTTGATGATGATATTGACTTTTACGGGTTATTGGACGCTACCTCCTGTCAAAATTCATTCATAAAATTGGCTCGTAAAATGGACTATAAAAAAATGCAAAAGCGACATAGTGGTTTCTGCTTTTAGTGGTGTTGCGTGTACGTACACGCTGCATTACACGAACACCACTTGAGTTACTGGTTGAAAATAGTAAACAAAGATCAGCTGTTCCCAGCAAAATCAAATGGGCATATTTTCAACCAGTAGATTTGAGAAGATTAGCGCAGGGACACGAGTGGAGTAAAACACGAACACGTCTGTTTGGTTTGACTTTCAGATTGGAGTGAGTTTATTACACGCTAAAATACAAAGGTACACATGTTGTTCAAAGGTGTGTATGAATTCAGGTATGGTATGCTACACACTCAACTAATAGTGATCAGATTGATTCTAACACCCCTCCTCAAACTTATCACTTTTGAATCCCCAAGGTAGAACAGTGCTTGCTGAATGTTGCAGGAGGCAGACCTTTCGTCAGCATATCTGCGGGTTGTTCGTTGCTCGGCAAATACCGTATTGCCACTTGCTTCTTCGAAACACACTCTTTGATGAACTGTATCTTGACATCCGTATGCTTCAGCTTCTTGGAAGGACCTTCAGTTTCAGCAATAGCGATGGCCGACTGGTTATCTTCGTAGATAATGATGCTCTTGTTGTCCAGTATGTCCAGCTCCTTGAATAACTTCGAAATCCACAGAGATTCACAAATACAGTCAGCCAGTGCACTGCATTCTGACTCCGTAGACGACAAGGCGCTGGTTCTTTGCTTCCGAGTACTCCAAGATGTAGTGGCTCCGTATGTCTGGAATACGTACCCAGAAACAGAATGACGATCGTTGGGATCTGTTGCCCAATTAGCGTCTGCAAAACCAGCTATCTGCTTCGACAATTCCTGTTTCTTGTACACCAAGCCGTGCTGCGTCGTCCCTCTCAAAAATCGTAGTATTCTCTTGACATGAGTCCAGTGTTCATGGGAAGGGTTACACTGAAATTGGCTGAAGTACGACACAGCAGCACTTCTATCAGGACGAGTGGTTACCATCAAGTATGTGAGGCAACCTATTAACTCACGGTAGGGCTTCTCAAGCTTTTCCTCTTTCGAAGCCTTCTGCAGTTGCAAGTTGCTGGCCATGGGCGTTAAGGCCGGCTTGCAGGCTTCCATGCCGAATCGCTTCAGGATCGCTTCGGTGTAGCTGGGCTGACTCAACTTCATAACTCCGTTCTTGACATCTCGATCGATTCGTATGCCCAAAAACATTTGAGCTTCTCCCAAATCCTCCATGCGGAACTCTCGTTGCAGCAACCGCTTAACCGTTTCAACTTCCTTTAGATTATTTGACATGATGAGAGCATCATCGACGTACAACACAAGATAGACGGGACCGAACTTCCCTTGGCGAACATACAAGCAGCTATCTTCCATGCAGCGCCGGAATCCAATCTTCTTGACGAACTCGTCGAATCTATCGTTCCAGGTCTTGGAAGACTGTTTCAGCCCATAGATTGATTTGCGAAGCTTGCACACTTTCTCCCCCTCCTCAAATCCTTCAGGCTGACGCATGTATATATCTTCAGTGAGGATCCCGTTGAGGAATGCCGCCTTCACGTCCATTTGGTGGACAACGAAGCCATGGTGATTCGCTAAGGCCAGCATCATCCGCACGGTCGACATCTTAATCACAGGTGCGTACGTTTCATTGAAATCGTAGCCATAACGCTGGGTAAACCCTTTTGCGACGAGCCTAGCCTTCCGTTTGTGAACGGAACCGTCAGGGTTAGATTTCAGGCGGAATACCCACTTACAGTCCACTGGCTTACGACCTTCGGGAAGGTCGACCAGCTCCCAAGTCTCGTTGTCGACTAAGGATTTCAACTCCTCATCGACGGCTACCTTCCATTCAGGCCAATCTTCACGCTTTCGGAGCTCCTCGATTGTCGCCGGTAGGCTGTCAACGTAATTTTCTGCATTGAGAGCGAAAGCTACACAAGAATAGTCGTTCAGTCTAGTAGGTGGATTACGCTTCCGTTCGCTTCGGCGGATTTCCAAAGGATCCCTCTCCGCCGGGGCGTCCTCTTCTTCGCAGTCATCGAATACCTCATCTTCGCTAACTTCAACCATCTCGACCGGACGATCAACATCGTCCCGTTCCGCAACTGCCTCCAGATTGTCACCGTCCGGAACAGCTTCATTCAACACCTCAGCTTCTGTAGTCGACAACTGCATCGGTCCAGCTAGCTCAACAGTTTCATGATCGCACTCCCCAGCAGATTCCTCTTCCGCATTCAACAGTTTAACAGATTCATCAACAGCAACGTCCCGGGCAATGAATATTTTCTTCCCGTCCCACAACCGGTAGCCATTCACCCCGTACCCGACGAACAAACACGGCCTACTGCGCGATTCCAGCTTATTCCGCTTTTCTTTCGGTATGAAACTGAAAGCTCGACTGCCGAAAATCCGGAACTTGGAGACATCGGGCTTGTGGCCGTACCACATCTCATACGGCGTCTTTCCGCTTGGCAACACTGCTGTTGGGCTTCGGTTGATGATGAATACCGCTGTCAAAACCGCCTCGCACCACATATTCTTGTTCATTCCAGCATCCTCTATCATAGCCCTTGCCTTGTCCATAATGGTGCGATTAAGCCGCTCACTCACGCCATTTTGCTGCGGCGTGTATGGAACGGTGTATTCCAACTGTATACCCTTCACTCGACAGAAGTCACGGAACTTGTCCCCTACATTTTCGCCCCCATTGTCGCATCTGAGGCGCGAAATTCTGCTGTCGAAATGGGACTCTGCCATAGCCGCAAAGGTCACGAAGGCGTCGTGAACCTCATCTTTGGTGTGCAAAATGTACACCGCCGAGAAATGGGTATAATCATCAGTGAAAGAAACATAGTATCGCTTACCGTTCCACGCAGCGGGCTTCATACCTCCACACACGTCGCTGTGAATCAGCTCCAGCGGACGTGCACTCCTGGGCAAGGGGGTCTCGATGAACGGCCGCCGCGTCTGCTTTCCCTTCAAGCAGGGTTCACACAGCTTGCCTTCCGGAACTTCACTTTTCTTCAGAACTAAGCCTTTCACCATGTTTTCATTCACTAGCTTCATCAGTCCACTTTTTCCGATGTGGCCGTATCGCCGATGCCACAACTCTTCGTCACTTATCGTCTTTTCACTGAGCAGGGCACTCGGCCTCTTCACTTTGCACACGGCCGCGTCCAGTTCGTATAGGCAGTCCGTTCGTTTGGCCATGCAAACGACCTCGCCATCTCGCTTTATCACAGCACTGTTCCCATCGAACACAACCTTCATTCCCAGCAGGCCCACCCGTCTTATCGAGAACAAGTTGTATCGCAGTCCGGGAACGTATAACACATCATGCACAACACACTTTTGTTGGATCTTGTCGATGTTTGCCGTCATGTCCACAGTTCCGCTGTATTTACACTCGAGCACTTGTCCGGACGCAACTTTTATAACCACTGGCGAGTCCAGCTGTTTTATGTCCCGCAACCATTCTCTCGTGCCAACCATGTGGTCGGACGCCCCCGAGTCCAAAATCCACGTCACGGAACTGTTCTGCGAGTCGTTTGCACTGCCACTGACCAGACTGCTAACGAAAGCCACTTCTTTTTCGCTCACATGGGCTTTCCCTTTATTCACATTCTTCTTCTTCTCCTTATCCGACACTTGTTCCTTCCGATCAGGGCACTCAGCTCGCTTATGTCCGAGCCTCCCGCAAGAGAAGCATTTCACTTTGCCCTTTCCCCGATAGTCACTCTTTGCGAACGATTTTCCAGCAAATGCGGCGGATTCGTTTTCCACCTGCGCATCATCACGAGCCCGCACGAAATCGAGAGTACACTGATCATCCGACAGCGTCTCGAGCACCGTTACCAGCTGACCGTAAGACCGTGGCATCGTTTGTAGCAGGTAGAAAACAATCAAACGTTCGTCCAAGTTTATTCCCGCCGATTGCAAATCGCGCACTATTCTGTCGAACGCTAGCAGATGTTCTTCCAACGAACCGCACTCATCGTATTTTATTGCCGACAGCTTCTTAAGCAAAAAAAAATTGGCCCGAAATTCCCTTCCGAGCGAATGCACTCTGCAAGGCCCTCCAGATTTCCACCGGGGATCGCTTCTGCTTGACGTACTCAAGCTGCGAATCCGCTATGTTACGAATCAAGACCGATTTGCACTTCACGTCATTCACTCTTCTTTCCGCCAATAGCTTTTCTTTCTCCAACTTAACCTCAATTGTGTCTGTCGCAACCTCACGATATTCCGGAACATCTTCTGCCGCTTGTTCGATGCACGAAAGGAGTCCGAGCTCTTCCAAATGGATCTCCATTCGAAAGCTCCAGTTAGCAAAATTGCTCCCGTCGAAAAGATACACTTTTCTGTCCACCTCCATTGTGGATAATCACTCGCACTCGACCGAACAAAAAAAATCCCTTTTTACTCGACCGGACAAACACGTTCTCGCACGTTCTTTTCCGACGATCGCACCCACGCGGTATCACACAAAGCTCCCGCCGACAGGGCGTAGCGCTGGGCACATAACCTGAGAAGATTAGCGCAGGGACACGAGTGGAGTAAAACACGAACACGTCTGTTTGGTTTGACTTTCAGATTGGGGAAGATTCAAATATTACGTCCATCAATTTTTGGGATTTCTAGACCCCCCCTCCCCCCTCTGTCACGCATTTTCCCTATACCTAATACACGTAGTGTCACACTTTTGTAGAACCCCCCCCCCTCCCCCAAATGTTGGACGTAATTGTTGAACGTTCCCTTGGAGTGAGTTTATTACACGCTAAAATACAAAGGTACACATGTTGTTCAAAGGTGTGTATGAATTCAGGTATGGTATGCTACACACTCAACTAATAGTGATCAGATTGATTCTAACAAGATTTGCATTAGTGTTCGTGACACCGCGCTGCGAAACCACTATTGAGTTGTCCAAAAAATGTCTCACGAAACCTAATGCAAGCCTATCCATACACTGAAATAAATTTTGTTGTTGTTTCCACCGAATCCATGGTAAAATTAAGAACTGTACCAACAATTTTCAACCGAATGCAAAATTCTGTTAATTGTACTGAAACATTGTCAATATTACCATGCGTGAAGTACCATTGACTAAAAACATTCTTGATGTTACTATTTTGACATTGTATTTTTGATCATGTTTATCTAAGACGCGCAACATTCAAGTCTACATGGTCGAAATTACAATGCCCAAATAGTAGAACCAAGAATGTTTTTAGTCAACAGTAATACACGCATGGTAATATTGACAATGTTTCAGTACAATTAACAGAATTTTGCATTCGGTTGAAAATTGTTGGTACAGTTCTTAATTCTACCATGGATTCGGTGGAAACGACAACAAAATTTATTTCAGTGTATACGTGAGAACAAAAGATGTTTACAAAGTTCTTACAGATAGATTAACACGGGAAATCTGAACACAAACCACTACCACATAGGAATATGGATTGGTCAATTGATTCTCTCATCCTCTTTCATGCTAGTTCCAATGTTCTAAATTTCACCAGGTTAGGCCCATCGGGCAAAGTGGTGTTTGTGATATGATAATTTTGAAGTAGTAGTCGTGTCATGTCAACTTCGGCAAGCCGAAATCGCACGAAGTTGCCGAAGGTGACGTCACGTTCCAGAAGCTGCGAACAAATTTTCTGGCGAACGTGACGTCGCGATCAGCTGATCGGTTTGTTTACATATTTTTATCGACAAATACAGGCAAACATATACGTTCACCCGGACCTGTGAATAATTGACATCGTGCTAGTTCCTCTATGTCTGGCAACTCGGAATTTGCAGCTGTCATCGATTTACGTGACGTTCAGAAAACAGTCGTTCCGTGTCTCTGAAGTGGCACATCGAGCAGGTTTGTTTTTCTTGAGTCAAGCAGTTTAAGGTGAAAAACTCAAGATAAAATAGGATAAAAAATATAATTTGGACATGTCAAGCATAACTTTTCAATCCGACGTAACTCGAGAATGTAAACAAATCCGGGTTTACTGCTGCATGCATGATTCATAAAGCAAATTGAAGAACCCACATCACTGTTTGATGATTTATTGCTTAATTTGTTTAACTAAGCATATTTTTCGAAACGATGTATCTAACTATTTTGATGTTTACAACTTTACTGATAGATACACCGTTTTGATATATGAGAAAACCAAACGACGTATCTAGCCAAAATCAAAAGTAACAGATACACCAAACTAGCACCATACAAAAGCGACGTATCTGGCATGACGTATCTCGAACCAACCCGGTGTATGTGTATTTTTGTCAAAATTCATTGTGAAAATGATATGGAATGAGTAGGTTTTGTTCCTTACCTAGTGCGTGCAATATCCCTGGTGATGTTAAAGTCTAGTACGCACCTGGTAAGAAAAGCACTCCAGAAAAAATCCCTCTAATTACCAAAGGAATTTTGACTTTTGATTGGTATGGGAAGAAATGTCACTTTTCCTTGAGGAATAATTGAACGGAATATTTTTCCGCAAGGAAAAGTGACAGCTCCATTTGATTTGCCCGGCAGGCGTTACGAGCGTTACACAATTTTCATTTCTTTCCAGCTGCGGACCGCTCAAGAAATTTTAACAGTGAAATCATTTCTTGACCGTTCCTTGGCCTATCTTTTTCCACAGTACTTATCAGGTGCGTACTACCCTTAAGCACGAAAAAACTTATGAAAATTCTCTTTACAAAAAACTATTTTAGTAAAATGGTCGTCAACATTGACCATGAATTTACTCAGATCAGTGAAAAAGTTAGATACGTCGATTTGAAAAATTAAGCTTGAACTAGCCTAGGGCTTAAAACCTCGTTTACAGATAAAAAAAAGTACTTGTAACTTGTAATTTGTAGCTAACTGCGAAACGGTGAGTCGATAAGGAGAGCGTCCAATATAGCTCTGGTCCTTACAAGTTCCTACCTCATGCTTCCACGGGTCAAGCGATGACAAAGACCGCCAGCTAAGAGTTGTGTGCTTAGGCGCTGTTCATAAACTACGTAGACTTTTTTCGGCCATCTCAGACCCCCCCCCCCTCCTCCCTCATAGACTTTTGTTCATACAAATTTTTTGAAATTTGTATGGAGCGTAGACTTTGGTCAGAACCCCCCGTCCCCCCTAAGTCTACGTAGTTTATGGACAGGCCCTTAGCTGGTAGTGCAGCCTGGGCACTGTTGTCCTTCTGACTTCAGCTAGATTGAGGAGGTATGATCCGAGCGTCTGTTCACCAAGGAGGTGCGGCTCAAACAGCGTCTGTTCTGGCATCCAGTAGCTGAGTAAGAAACGTTGCACCACGCCCAGCTAGATCCAAGGTGGTAGCCTCATCAGCGTGGTCGTCTCAGTGTTGGTTGGGACGTTAAACAGAACTGGCACGGTGGCCCTCCGGCGAGACAGGAGTGTTGGCGTAGGCCCCGTAAAAATCCCCATTGCGAATAACATAGGAGAAAATACGACTCGATACAATCGGCAAAGACCCACGCGACGATATAAGGACAACGTTTGGAAACTTGGAATATGGAATTGTAAGTCACTAGGTTTCGCAGCATGTGGCAGGATAATCTACGACGAACTACATCCCCGCAACTTCGACATCGTGGCGTTGCAGGAACTTTGTTGGACTGGACAGAAAGTGTGGAAAAGCGGGCATCGAGCGGCTACCTTTTACCAAAGCTGTGGCACCACCAATGAACTGGGAACAGGATTTATAGTGTTGGGCAAGATGCGACAACATGTGATCGGGTGGCAGCCGATCAACGCAAGGATGTGCATGTTGAGAGTTAAGGGCCGTTTCTTCAACTACAGCATCATCAACGTCCACTGCCCACACGAAGGGAGACCCGATGACGAGAAAGAAGCGTTCTACGCGCAGCTAGAGCAAACATGCGATGGTTGCTCGCCGCGTGACGTGAAAATCGTTGTCGGCGACATGAACGCGCAGGTAGGAAGGGAGGAAATGTACAGACCGGTAATCGGGCGAAACAGCCTGCACGCCGTATCGAATGATAACGGCCAGCGATGCGTAAACTTTGCAGCCTCCTGTGGTATGGTAGTCTGAAGCATCTTCTTCCCCCGCAAAGATATCCACAAAGCCACCTGGAGATCACTCGACTACCAAACAGAAAACCAAATCGACCACGTTATAATCGACGATAAATTCTTCTCGGATATAACCAATGTCCGCACATACCGCAGTGCGAATATAGATTCGGATTACTACTTAGTCGCTGTATGCATGCGCTCAAATCTTTCGACAGTTATCACCACGCGTCGAAGTCGAACGCCGCGGCTCAACATCGAGCAACTTCGTAATGTAGAAGTGGCTCAAGACTACGCGCAGCAGTTAGCAGTGGCCCTACCAACGGAAGAGCAGCTTAGCGCAGCTACACTTGAAGATGGCTGGAGGGACATCCGATCCGCCATAGGTAGTATCTCGCCTACATCACTAGGCTTTGCGACTCCGAATCACAGAAACGACTGGTACGACGGCGAATGTGAACAGTTGAAAAACGAGAAGAATGCAGCATGGGCGAGAGTGCTGCAACACCGTACGAGAGCGAATGAGGCACGTTACAGACAGGCGCGGAACAGGCAGAACTCAGTCTTCCGGATGAAGAAGCGCCAGCAGGAAGAACGAGTTCGTGAAACGATGGAAGAGCTGTACCGCGCTAAAGACACACGAAAGTTCTACGAGAAGCTGAACCGCTCGCGCAGAGGCTTTGTGCCACAAAGCCAACATGTGCCGAGATAATCACGGGAATATTCTCACGAGCGAGCGTGAGGTGGTCGAGAGGTGGCGGCAGCATTACGATGAGCACCTCAATGGCGACGTTGCAAGTACCGAAGGTGGCGTGGTAACAGATCTAGGAGTATGTGCACAGGACGAAAGACTTCCGGTCCCTGACCTCCAAGAGATTGAGGAGGAGGTTAGCCGGTTGAAAACCAACAAAGCCGCTGGAGCAGATCAACTACCAAGCGAGCTTCTAAAATACGATGGAGAAGCACTGGTGAGAGCACTACACTGGGTCATTACCAAGATTTGGGAGGAGAAAGTATTACAGGAGGAATGGATGGAAGGTATCGTGTGTCCCATCTACAAAAAGGGCGACAAGTTGGATTGCGGGAATTACCGCGCGATCACACTACTGAGCGCTGCCTACAAGATACTCTCTCAAATGTTATGCCGCCGTCTATCATCGATTGCAAGAGAGTTCGTCGGACAATATCAGGCTGGATTCATGGGTAAACGCGCTACAACATACCAGATGTTCGCCATCCGCCAGGTGTTGCAGAAATGCCGCGAATACAACGTGCCCACACATCACTTGTTCATCGATTTCAAATCGGCGTATGATACAATCGATCGAGAACAGCTATGGCAGATTATGCACGAATACGGATTCCCGGATAAACTGATACGATTGATCAAGGCGACGATGAATCGAGTGATGTGCGTAGTTCGAGTATCAGGGACACTCTCGAGTCCCTTCGAATCTCGCAGAGGGTTACGGTAAGGTGATGGTCTTTCGTGCTTGCTGTTCAACATTGCATTAGAGGGTGTAATTAGGAGAGCGGGGATAAACACGAGTGGAACGATTTTCACGAAGTCCGTTCAGCTGCTTGCTTTCGCTGATGATATTGATATTATTGCTCGTAAATTTGAGACGATGGCGGAAACGTACATCCGACTAAAGCCTGGAACACATAGCGTCCGTTCCGTCGAGGTTTGCGTTTTTTTGACAGTTTTCCCATGGGAAATGTGTCAAACTACTGTCACGCACACGCAAACGTATGCATTGTGTGGGGCACTTAAAGAGTGAAGCCAGGCGAATCGAAATAGTTATTAATGTGTCGAAGACAAAGTATATGATGGCAAAGGGCTCCAGGGAGGAATCACCGCGCCCGCCACCCCGAATTTATTGTTAGTTTTCATAGAATTCTTGTTTATAAGTGATTAAAATTTTTATTGAAAACAAATCTGCTAGTATACCCTTTATATGAGATCAGGAGCCTGTATGTTAAATAAAAGCTTTGAATCTATATATTGTGGTAAAAATGTAAGAGCTGCACAAAAATATTCGCAATAGACAAAATAACAGTTGTTTACTCACTAAGGCCGAAACTGATTAACATAGTAGATATATTATTTTTGTCCTTTTTACGGTTATGGGTCCCACGTATACTTTGGAGCTAATTTATTCGACTGATGAAGAGATATTAGACAAAGTGCATCTCAATGATCTTCATATACATTTATCAATCAATTCAAGATCTTGCGGTAGTTAATAAAAATACAATATTCCAGAATATGTAAGCTATTTTTTGCAGTAGTTCAGGCCATGGTACTCTTCTTCTTCTTTTTCTTTTTTATGGCTCTACGTCCCCACTGGTACTTGGCCTGCCTCGCTTCAACTTAGTGTTCTTTGAGCATTTCAGCAGTTGTTAATTTAAGGCAGTGGTTTTCAACCTTTTGCAGTCCGTGCACCCCTTTTGGATTTTCCCCGGACCTTATTCCCCCCTTCACAAAAAAAAATCAAATTAATAAATTAAGGGGACAAGACGCAAAGGGCTGTAAGTGACAAAAAACTGTTTTCGAGTAAATGAGGTTCAAAATTTTTCACCAATTTTTCATCCCATACGAAATTTATGAAATTTCGAATTCAATCCACCTTTCTTCGATTTTAAAATTCTAAAAGCTTGAAATGTGAAGAATTGTCTGATATCCTCAGCTAAAAATCAACAAAATGGCCACCTACACTCCTTTGCCTCTGGACCCCTCTATTATGTTACAGTTGACAATAAAATTTCATTTGAAAAAAAAAAAAATATTTTTAGTCATCGACAAGCAAAAACACGTTTCTGATTTAAAAATGAATGCGAAACTTGCACCTGTACATTTTCAACTAGTAATTTGATGCTTGGAGCTGTAGTTGGCAAAGCACAGTTCATATTATCTTCGATGTCCAGTCTTTTTCGATGATCTGTCTCTATCTGCAGTATCGTTGAAAATCCCATTTTGCGCGAATGGCAATGTCGCTTATGGGAACCCAGAAGTCACATTGGAAGATTTCTTCGAATAAGATCTTCTTTGAATCGTCCTGTAGTTCGATGAGCACATCTTGGAATTGATCTGAAACTTAGGCCACGTGGAAAGAGCTGCGTTCTAAGTCAAGATCTCTTTCCTGGACGTCAGGAAAATACCATTTGAATTTATTTCTAAGTGCTGGCAGATGTTGATAAATTTCATCCTTTATGCTTCTCGGGAATGTTTATTCTCTGTTCGTTAATGAGTGACCATTCAATTCAAACCGCTGAAATCAACCAAAATAACAATCTATAAATACCATTTGATCCAATCTAAACGAAGCTCGGAAATGTTGGTGCTGGACGATGGATCATGATGCAGTGTTAAAATTGATGAAAATAAGAACATATTCTTAGGTGGACAATTCCCCCCTAGGAGGACGAAATTCCCCCCTAGGGGGGAATTCCCCCGGTTGAAAACCACTGATTTAAGGGCTTCCTTTGCCTGCCATTGCATGAATTTGTATATTGTGAGGCAAGGACAATGATACACTATGCCCAGGGAGCCGAGAAAATATTCCTGACTGGAACGGGAATCGAACCCGCCGTCTTCGGATTGGCGATCCATAGCCTTAACCATTAGGCTAACTGGAGTCCCCATGGTCAATGATGCTATTTTGGAACCCAATCCACTAGATGTGAATCCACAATATTTTCTAGAATGACCAAATGGAACAATCACACAAAATAAATATACTAAATACGAATAATATTGTTGTATCAATAATTTTAATAAGTGTAAGAAGGGTTCTGTTCACCATAGGGGGATTAAATCGGGATTTCTTTCATAAAAGCACTGAGCATACATTTACATAGAGTATGCATTACCGATCAGATGTTTTAGAGAAGGTTCATTTATTACGTCCATCATTTTTCGGGACCCGCTGCCTCTCTCTGTCACGCTATTTCCGAATATCAAATACACGTCAAGATACACGTACTGTCACACGTTTTTAGACTTCTTCCCATGTTGGACATAATTTTTGAACGTTCCCTTGCTGTTGATTGCAGAATCTTCATATTTTGTTGAACAAATGAGCGTTGAACACGTAGGTATAGTCTATAACGAATCCATAGTTGTGTTTATTGGCCATAATATTTTATAACAAAGATGCTTTTGGTGATATGATATTTTAATTATATCTGTAACCCACTAATCACCACAGATAAGAGCAACATTGATTTGCCACTCAGAAAACTACATGTTGAATAACATAATTGTTCATGTATGTATAAGATATTTTCTTTTGCAAATATATAAAAAATGGTGACTCAGTTGAATTTAATTAGACACTGTTGTGTTGCGTCTGGTTTGGGCGTTCATCTGCTTTGAGTTCATATCCGAGTTCTAAAATTGTAAGAAGAATATAGTTTTACAAAATTCAAATCATTTCTTTATCAGATATACCAATTATAATTATGTTGAATACATACATTAAAATGTGTGCACCAAATAGCCAAAATAAAGTTTCGACAAATAAAGTAAAAATGTAAAAACAAGAGTTAAAAGGAACAATAAATAATTAAATTGGTCGATGTGTTGTTATAGTCATCTTCCAGGTCATTGTCTACTCTACAGGGTGTTCAATAAGTTCGAATCTAGGTTCGAATACGCAATCAAATTGAATTTATTGCCCATCTGTTATTCAGATTTTCAGAGTATATGGAGGTATTTATTGTAAGCTCACATAACACTGATTAAAGTAATAAAGTAGTTAAATGGAACAAGCCGACACGTACCAAAATAACCACGAGAATCTTTTGACGAGTGGGCGTGAGCTAGTGGAGAGATGGCGACCGAATTACAATGAACACCATAGCGATGTTTCAAGCACCAAACGGGGCGCGATAACTGATCTAAGCGTACGTGCGGAGGACAACTTCCAGCCCTCCAGTAGATTGAGGAGGAAAATGGCCGGTTGTAAAAACAAGAAAAACGCTGGAGCAAATCAGCTACCAAGTGAGCTCCTAAAATACGGTGGAGATGGACAGCGCTACATAGTTTCATAACCAAGATTTGGGACGAAGAGGAATTACCGGGAGAGTAGATGGAAGGTTTTGTCCTTGGGTTTGTCTGTGGAAGATTTCGTGTGTTATATCGACAGAAAGGGTCACAACGACAAGTTTGATCACAATAACTACCACGAGGTTTGTATATAGTTGCATTCTAGCTAACTTGCATTTGGCTTTATTGAGGCCCTTGTCCACTTCAATTCAACTTCAATTGTACATACAAATTAATGCTGGCTTTATTTGAATTGTATTGCTGCATGCTTACAGCTTGAGCAGCGTGGTTACTTGGGATAAGCATGAAGTATGCGTGCAGAGGACCAACGCGCTTTTGGAGAAGATTTAAAATCATAATTATGAACGTGGCAACAGTAATTTTGCCAGTGTTACCATAGACTAATTTCAAGACCTCGATGTACCAAAGAAAATCATTAAATTTTGTGTGTCCAGTCCGGTACCAAATAATATTCATTACCGTGTATTTTTTTCGTGTAAATTGCCTTTTGTGTGAATTATATTTAGCGTGTTACACCGATCTGACAGGAAAAGGACTAAAAATAAATTACGTAATGGGTACCAAGGATTGTTCACAATCTGCGAACTTGACTGCGGAAAAAAAATGCGACCATGATGCCGTTGGTGTAACGTCTGTTCGTGGGTGGTACTCATAAATTCAATTGAACCCAATTGAATTCATCTCGCTTCAGATGACTTGAATTCAACTCAAATGTAGACGGGGCAAGTGAGATGATTTCATTTGACTTGAATGAAAAGGTTCAACATGTTCAACTTGCGTTCAAGACAAGTGAGCTGCTCAAGTGAGATGATTGGAATGTTTACACGTTCAATTCGCATTCAATTGGACATTTTCCAATGGCTTGAATCAAGTCACTTGCACCATGTAAACCAGACATACAAACTTATACTCTAACATGCTGTGGTCACATAAGTCTAACTCCCCTCGCTACCCATCTTTCCTCTTTTTAACGGTAAGTTCAAATACCTATTCTGCTTGTGTTTGACGTATCCAATACAAATACAATATATTGTATTGCTATATTACAATATATTCGCAATACATATCATTATATATACCATACAGAAGACAATATAAAAACAATATAACGTATGGATATTTATAATAAAATGTATTGTAAATGAACATTGTATAATATAATGTACAGGGTGTTAAGTAGCGTTACAATACAAATATAATTTTTTTCTCGAACAAATCTGAAACACAAACCATACATTTTATTGTTTTGATATTGTTTGAACTTTTTATACAATATAAGGCTTTTTGTATAACCATACAATAACAATATAATGAACTGTTGGCAATATGTAGAATGTATTGTTGTATTATTGTATTGTATTTGTATTGGAATTTTTATCCAGGCACCTTCTTAGCGGTTTATGAAACATAGTGTTCTTAGCATTGGGTGTTTATGTTTTCGTGACGATGATTTTAATCGCAGTTTGTTCCAACGGATACGTCTGTTTGTTTGTGCTCTACACGAAAACTTAAAACTACTTAATTTTTGGGTCGATTTCACACAAAACTAAGAATATCTAATAAACTTGTTATTTAAAATTAGATTGTTTTTCCTCTCTCCCTCACCGATTCCTCAAATTTTGGCTCATTGGGCTGAACTATGGGACTGCGCCAAAAGAACTTAATTTTGGATAGTTTGGCCACATTGGCGGTTCTATGTAACTTTGCTATCATATGCATGATTGAACTGAAAATTCGACAGAAATTAAAAATGGTGTTTTGAATTCTGAAGTTTTAATCTTTTAAAGATGATTTAAAGAAGATTGTATAACATGAATTCTGTACTATCGAACTTTGTAACTTTTGTTAATTATCAGATGATAAATAAATACATGAATTATTATTATATGAAAATTGTACGAAAAGCTTCTAAGATCTTTTAATTTTGTTATGCGGTTTATCATTAGCATTACCTTACCTTTTCCGAAATATATTTACACATATTGGTGTGCAGTTGAAAACCTTTGATCTTATACCGATTTAGTAAATTAAAATACAATTTTTATAATGTACATTTTTTTTATTTATTTCTTCGCTATAACTTAACACATATAAAACAAACAAACCAATTATAACAAGTGTACCTAAGACATAATTGACAGGGATACATCAGCATACCAATTGCAGCTAATTAAATCTTTTTTGCGGAAGAATAGTATTTTTGGTTCTGCAAGGATACAATATAAACAATTGAGAATATGTTAAAGAAGCAATTCTTCAACGGGTTAATGCGGTAGGTAAATTAGAATATGATACTTTCATTGTTACCAGAACTGCATTGATCGTACTCACACTAGTAAAAGCAAACCAAACAATCACTCATTTTATCGCATTCTGTTGGATTGTGCGGAGTGCAATTAATGAAACACACAATGTTCGTTCGTTAGCTGACGAAAAATCTTGAATGTCATTTCTACAATAAATTTTCAGTCACTGTACACATGATCAGTAATGGGGGTGGGGGATTCATATGATTTCGAATATTGTACATAGCAGATGAGTTGTGTATTCGTAGGCAAGATGATAGAAAGTTTTAAGCATTTTAGAAACATCTTCATGACGAGATTTACATATAAGGCCGTTAAAGCTGTTGAAAACTTGCTATTTAACCAGTAACACATAGCAAACGTTGCGTCCCAGACAAACAGACATTTTACTATCATATACATCATGCTCAATCCGAAGCATTCATTCGCAAGTGTTGTATCCTTCGGCTCGATGTAACAATCTAGTAGGTAGCGACTCCCCCGTAACGTCATCCATTCGTAAAATTGATTGAGTCATTTATGTAAACATTGATCGGCGTCGCTTTTATTTATCTTCAAAATTGAGAAGGAATGTAGACACAGCAGCGCCACCATGACACATGTGAGCGCAGTCCGAACCACATTTTGTTTTTGAAATGACCGTTAAATCGTGCGATGATTGCGATTTTAGTACTATGTCTGTTTGTCTGTGGTTGCGTTTTAATTAGCATGATTTTACAGTTTTCTCACAACGATTAAGGTGAGACATCAAGAAATACAATTGCAATATAAAAACTTTGTGACTCAAATCTGACGAACGAAGCATCGTAAGGCGCACTTGTTTATCTTGGCTTTGCTCACTTGCTTTTCCAAATCGAGAGCATTTGTTTACGAATGTTCAAGATGGGTGCCTTTGAAAACGTGAGTAGGGGACCAAGTGTACTCTCTGATGTTTCTCCTAAATGCCCTGACGCATTAATATCATTTTGACGTTGAGCGACCATTGTGTGGGGTGGTCATCGCGATCAAATAAACAATAATCGTGATATGACGGCGGCGTAACTAGTGGATCATATCACCTACCAGAGGCAGGGTTACCATCCGTCCTGATTTAGCAGGACATGTCCTGATTTTCGACTAATTTTGGCCAAAATTTCTTAACAAATCCGATGAGTTTTACTCATTTTCGAGAAAATACATGAAATGTCCTGATTTTCTATTCTATTTTGATGGGAGCCCTAACCAGAGGTGGCTGCCCTACTACCTGCGATAACTGTGGGGATGTTGTGGAATACACGGTTTCTAGTAGCAACGGTTATCGAGCTAACATTCCTTCCCTTTCCCGATGATCGAGAGGACGTAACCGGCGTCGTTATTGACTTTAAAATGTTGAATTCTCGAGTGCACTTTGAGAATGGTTAGCTAGTCCCAAGCTTCCACATTCATTGGTTCTCTGTGCAACTACGATGTGTACGATTATCTTTGCTTTGTTTCGCTTGGTTGGACCGGTCACCGTGGGTGCCGAAAAATCCGGATCTCCAGGTCCACGTTTCTATACAATGCAATGTACGAGATTTTCGATGAATTAACAATACCGGTATCAATCTTTCCAAAATAGCTTCAGCGTTTAGTATCTGACCAGCCACAAATGTCCCAAATGGAGGATAACGTGCCTCTGGAGCCGGCCTTCTGAATCATAAAACGTGCTGTTTTCGGTATAATAACTTGTTTTGGTCAAATTGGCCAATATTCACCTTTTATCAAGTCAATGCACTAGTTTTCACGTGAATATGACTAAACTAGATGACCTGCGTTAACATTTTACGAATTTCATTGATTTTGAGAGGGTTTACGCGCCCCGCCCCCCAACTACGTCACAAGTTGGGTTTATTGACTTTTTGGTTGAGGAATCCGATTTCGGCTGACAAAGGAGCGCGTTAGCGGAACCTTCCAATCCGAATTCTTCTTTGCGATTAAGTTGAAAATTATTACTGAAACAAAACTGAACTGCTAGAAATTATTCCTGGAATCCCTCCATTTTTGTATGAACCTCCTCAAATTATCCCTAGAAAGACGAGTTTGGACTACCGTCTACCCCCGTTGGTTTGAACGACACCTCATGCAAACCAACGGGGTTCATTTTTTAATTTGAACTTCTAGTAACCCTGTGGGCATCGAAAAACACACTGATGGTAACCCTTTTTGCTGTTTTGTTTTGATTCTGCGTTCCGTTTCACCCCGTTCCATGAGCAGAATGACGTTTGAACAATTTTTAGTTTGAACGATGTGCAGATTAGAGGGGGTCAAATTAAAAAGTGTTCAGATTAGATGCGGTCAAACCAACGAGGGTAGACGGTAGTGGCTGCCGCTTCTGGTGTATATGCTGAAGGTCCTGGGTTCAATCCCTGGGCTGTGTCTTTCCTCCTACTATGTCTTTCTCCCAGTCAACCAGTGATTGTATAAGATGTCGAATAAGATGTTGAAGTGGAGGCGATATGCGTACATTTTACATGCGCCTAAATGGAGGCATGCATGCATATGGTCTCCACTTTATCATCTTATGCAACATCTTATACGATTACTGATTGTCTGGTTATCTACTTTCTCAATACTCTCTTCGCTACACATGAGATGGTTGAAACTTATGTTCATAATCATCCCTAGACCCAGAAACAGATTGAAAAGTCGTTTCCCTTTCTTCCAATTTTCACAGCACAGTGTAATTTTTTCATATAACGCCTACAGGTTATGCATCCAAGCGAACTGTGCCGTTCCACATTAATATTCACACACTTTACGTCTGATATTCACGCACCAATAATGTAGTAACCTATGCCAAAAATAAAGATTTTCCTACAACACTCAGACATCAGCATGAACTTGTGCGGATGCAGTGAACACCACGGTCTGGTGGCAACAAGCGATTGTGATCATCACTTCGCTCCCTGATCTGCAACCTGACGTGGCAGGCGCCATTCTCGTCTAAAAGTGGAAGATAATTAATACTCACACACTGAAGATGCCTGGTCGTCCCAAGCAGCTATCCCATTGGTTCTTTGTGTGAGCATAGCTGGTCTGGAGATGCTGGAGTACCAACTACGGGAGTCAATTTCCATTTTAATTTTTCATTTTTAAATCTCCTTAAAGTATCTCCAGATTTTATTGGAAACTTTTCTTTGAGAGCATTAATCTATTCTTTATGAATTTTAAAAGTATTAACCATAGTAGGATGTTAGTATTATTACACCACGCTGGAGTAGTGCACGTTCAGTATGCCTGTGTGGGTCATATTGACCCAATATCTTACTAGGGTTAAATAAGGTATGCCGGAATTAAATAAAAAAGTGGAACATTCGCGAAAATTAATTAATCTTCAATATTAATTAATTTTTCTGAAAATTCCTTTAGATGATTCTCTAGCACTAATACGATCAATTTCGCTGCAAAACTGTTCTTGAAGGTGTATTTTAAAACTTCATCTAAGAACTGGCTACATCTCCAAGTTCTAAGATACACACATGAAAACTTCGGGAATTGCTATAGAAATGTACATACAAGAGATAGACAAATGATCGGGACAGTTAAAATTTTTACTTTTCAGAAAATGGTTGTTTGAGCTTTGGATGCGAAGTCTTTTTAAGTTGTAAAGATAGTGCTCCAATGGTAAGAAAGTTTTGAAATGAAGTAACAGGTTTCTACCTTTGTCTCATTTTCCAATTGTTGTAAAAATTATGCGAAAGTTACGAAAACTAGGGAAAAGTCGCTATAGGGGAGACTGAGGAGACTTGATCCCTGGGGAGACTTGTTCCCCCCATATTTGCTCGGAATCAAAAACATTTTTCTTCTAGCATAATTTTTCCAAAACTACTCCTGGACAAACGACTATGTTTTGGCTACAAGTGATTTCGATTGTACATTGCATTATTTTTTAACGGCTGATGGTTTGTTTTCAGTCCTTCAGAAATCTTTTAGTCGATTCCGAAAAATCTCAATAACTTTGTGAAAATTGAACCAAATTGTGTCAAAATTGCACAGCACATAGTTTAAATAAAGTACTTTCAAACTTATTTATCCAAATGAGGTTGTTGTTAACATGTTCCAATAAATTCAGCATAGTATACACAACAGTGACATGGGGAGACTTGATCCCTCGAGGATTACACACACATTATACATGTGAAAAATAAAATTCTATTCAGAAGCCTCTATTTACTTGGAAATCTAGTCTATTCAACGATAAAATGTATCAGATAATTATAACTTCAGTACGAACCAAGAAAAGGGGAATCAAGTCTCCCCATTTTGAAAATATGGCATATCCTTAAAAATTTAAGGAAATCTTACAATTTCAAAAACTCCATATTCATCGAAAATACAAGAAAACTCGATAAGAAAATGAATAGGAAGATTCTGGAATTATTTTCCCTTGAAATAAACCATGTGATCAAAGGGGGATCAAGTGTCACCCATTTTTGAAAAATACATCAGAAGACATGCCTCCATAAAAACACAGTTTTGAAAACTTTAACAATAATTTAAAGGCCTTCTGTTGTGTATTAACTTGCAATAGATGTTTACCTGCTATTTTGTACGGAAATCGGATCTAGTTTTGTGTTGTTTCTTAAAGTTTCAGGTAAATTAAGAAAAAGGGATCAAGTCTCCCCAGTCTCCCCTAATCATAATTGTGAAATTTTCATGTATCAATTTTTATTAATCTTAAATCAATTAATTCGAAAGTTTGTCAATAAATGGGATTTAAGAAGCCTTTCTTAAGGGTTCGGGGCATTTGGCCGTACGCCATTTGGCCGAAAGGGTCATTTGGCCGAACGCCGTTTGGCCGAATGCCGTTTGGCTGAAAAAGGTATGATGATCATGCATTGTTTCCTATATCAGTATAACTCGAAAGAATAGCCTATGATTCAAAGAAGGAAAAATCTCTGACAAAAATATTCTCAGTTTCAACGCCAACTAATCCCTTGATGGTAAAACTATAAAGAAAAGCCTATGACTGAAAGAAGGACATATTTATGATGTTCATATTGTCAGCTAGAATGCTATTCAGAGTTTGTCCACGCCTCCTAATCCTTTGGATAAAAATTCGGCCTAACGACCCTTTCGGCCAAATGGCATTCGGCCAAACGGCGTTCAGCCAAACGACATTCGGGCAAACGGCATTCGGCCAAATGGCCGGACACCTTCTTAAGATATCCTATTTATGTTATTGTTGTAATAATTTTTATCGCATAATTTGAAAATGTCAAATGAAATCAAGGAATTTGATGCACGTGCTTCCGGTTGAAACATTCAAAACGAATTAAATGTTGATAGTCAATGTTAAATTTGTCCAGTTCTTGTTGTTGCATTTTTCAATGACGTCTGTCAGTAAAGTATATGTTCTACCAGTCCCTTAAATGATATCGAAATAAAAATGAAAAGATTGTGTTTGTACTGCTATTGTAAACAAAATATATTTTTCTACAACATATGCGTCAAGTGAAAGACATTAAAAACAAGTAACCAAAAAGTGACATCACTATCATCCTAGACTATTAATGCACGAAACATTGAAGGATATGGTGTAATATACAAGGTTTTGTCATAGGTCGTGTGATGGAAACAAGCGCTTCATTGTCAGCAAATAATGGCCAACCAAACAACCAACGTCCACGTCAAATAACAACCGGTTTTGCTTTCTTTGGTTTTACCTGATTAGACCAATCTCCAGTTGGCACGGTGGCCTTGTAGAAACGAGAGCTGGTCTTGTTGAAGATTGGCAACAGCTCGTTTGCCTCGTCAGAAAGTGCCTGAAAGAAGATGTCGATTTTTGTTTGTTATTTTTAAGTGAAGTAACTTTTGCTAGCGGTAATGCCACTCACCTTCAGATATATCACAGCATCAGACCCGTATCCTTCACACGAGTACAGCACCAAGTCTCCATGGAAATAGCGTGCATACAGCCTCGAAATTGGCAACCCATAGCCATAACCTACAGATATGGAAAGGAGATTCAGAGAGATGAAGATGAAATGCATACCTTTTATTGCCACGAAAAATTTACAGATAGGCATAGTTTTATGTTTTATTGATGATAGTGCACCTCTCGCAAATGCTTGATTAAAAGTGTGACAATTTATTAATCTATACATGACATATTTTATACGCATACATCACAAGTCAAAATACAAAACGTTGAAAAATCGAAAATTTGAAAGATGTAAACGAATACCTATTTTCAAAGATGGGAGAATTTCAGCAAGTAAATTACTTTCAACCTTTTGTCTTTCGGCTTTCTACCTTTTTGACGTTTTGGCTTTTGATTTTTTGTTCCCAAACCGTGTTATAATGTTCTGTAAAATACCTTGTCCCGAATACTGCCGTGTGCAGCATAGTTGTCCCATGTTAATAGGGATTCCCATAGAACATGGGACAACTATGCTGCACACGGCAGAATATGCGATGCAATTTATTTTTAATATTTCATAAAGTGTAGCTTACATTCAGATTACATGAATACCTCGATATAACTTAACTGAGTTGTTTTATTGTTTATTTGTTCATGAGTTTTTTTATATAACCAGATTATTGCTAACAAAAAACACATTTTTACAGTTATGTTATACCGCGGTATGCTGCCTTTCAATCTTTTTATCATCCATTCACCCATCCAAACAGCAGAAAGACATACTAAACCATTTCAACCCCAACTTTGGTTACAAACTTACCGGCCAGAGGGACAAGTGGGAGGTCGGACTTCGATTTTGGCGGTTGTGGTGCTGTGCTGTACATGTACTTGAACAGTTGATCGACATGGGATCTGGGAATGCCACCGCCACGGTCAGACATTTTGACGCAGATATCCTCTTTGCCCTTGACAATGGTGACCTTGATAGGCGGGATATCATCTTCGGCACCATGGTATTCCATCACGGCACGCATAGAGTTTTTGAATAGCTCGAAGAGCATATGATACAGATGGGAAGGTACGTACACTATTTTGATAGGTTTCCCCTTTTCCAGATCTGAAACGTAAAGAAAATGCATTGTTTCCGAACTAGCTCTGACGTGGCTAGCCACGTTGTCAAAAAACTAGATTGCGCAGAACTGTTTAGTGGTGTGTTATTGTTACATTCTTGAATACTTGTATTCAAAAGCCGAATTTGTTCCGCACTTAATTATGAATTGTTACAGTTTGAGGTTGATATGACCCTGGCATACCAGGGCTTAGTTTGTCTATTTCTATTTCCGGTATGTTGTTGTACCGGGATTTAGACGAAATGCAGAGTATTCTGAGAAATCCCGGAATTGTTCAATAACAAAATGTGATAATATTATCTTACTTCCCATAAGAACTGACATAAGAATTCCCAATGTCCTTGTTTTACAGTTTACTGAAATGTTGGATATCACAGTCCAAACTATCCATAAAGATCCACCCAAGAAACAGAACTAGCTGAATAATGGTTTCTTAAGCCAAAATGTGCTTAAGAGGGGTTTGTTCCACTCTTTAACAGCTAAAATGTTTTTTGGGTACTGAGTCACCTAGGGCATCGACGAAGTACCAAGGGAACTTTCGGTCGCTTAACGGTGGATAACCTTCGGAGCAGCACTCAGTTAGTCTACTCGTCGCGGCGGTCGGTTTAATCTGAGACGAGACTCGCGAAGAGGAAAAAAAGCAACGTCAAGTGCAGCCCAACTGAGCTGTCAGTTGTAGCCCGTTTGATTACGTTACCTAAAACGAGGAAAGTATTGCTATCCGAGATAAATTCTGAAGCCAAAATTCACTCCGAGCAGCATTTTCTTCTCCTGTACTGTCAAAAATAAATTGAAAACAAAATATTCCAATGATTACTTTGCTTGGCGATTGTTGGCGATGCAAAATTTCACCTCAACATGATTTTGTGCGTGAATGGGATTCAGTCACACTGCATGTGAGGTGATGCGGTCACGTACGTGTTTGAACCACCAGCCCAAAACATAATGTCAACACAGATAGGAAGAAGAAAAAAATAACAAAGTGGAGAAAAAGAAGACCGTCTTCGCGAGTCTCGTCTCAGGGTTTAATTATTCAACAATACAATATGTGTACAATAACAACTGCAGAGTCGGCAATAACATTCAGCAGGGTCGGCGCAGGGCATGACTATAAACACGGACACGTTCAATGCTTTCCAGTGAGCAAATCGCTCTTGGGAGGAAGCACGACACTAGACAACGGACTAGCATGCAACGCCCAGTGGCACAACCGAAAACTTTTTTCGTCAGGAATCGAACCCGCGCTCCACAGCTGTGTACTGTATTATGTTTCCAGTTCAAACCCGAATTAGCGACATTTTTTCTTTTACTTCCGCTGCTTTTGCCTTACGTTAAACACAATGTCGGAAGTGGGGCGCTGTATTGTACACCTGGTACTCTATACAGCGCCCCACTTCCGACATAGTGTTTAACGCAAGGCAAAAGCAGCGGAAGTAAAAGAAAAAATGTCGCTAATTCGGTTTTGAACTGGAAACATAATATACTCCACAGGAACGCTGCGGCGACGCAGCGTTAATTAATGCACGTGTGCATCGGATCTTAAGGTTCACATTACATTGCCATAAAGTCTTCACAAAGTTTACAATGGATACCACAGTTTACACAAAGTTGCTCTTTCTGCACCGAACACCTTTGCCTCACCAAGTATTGGTGTTGACGGTATCTCTCTGAGCGAATTGAGCTGTGCGTGATAATAAATAAATTTAACACGGGAAAGGATATGAATGAGATTTTTTAAATGCTTCTTAATCGTTATAGACATTTTGTATTCAATTTTTTTTTTATTATCGAATGATATTTTGATACGATATTATAGACATATAAATGTGAATCAAAAATATTGTCCCTAAACCAGTTATATTGTAGCTTATTGAAAGTATATTCCAAAATATTATCCCTTTTTTCAATCTGGAGTCCCTAGAATATTTTGGTCACAAAGCTACATAGTTCGTTCATAAAGTCTAACACTTATGTCTGGAACATATAGCACCCGTTACGTCAAGGTTTGCGTTTTTCTTAACAGTTTTTTCCTATGGGAAATCGGTCAAATTACTGTCACGCACACGCAAACGTATCCATTGTAAGGAGCACTTTAGTATTGGAGTCTGTCGTCAACTGCTTCTCAACGGAATGCCCAGCTGTATTTCTCCGGCGGTTACCGCTCTCCACTCTCAGGGTATACAGCTGTCCAAGAAGGTCCGCGAACGCTTTGACTTTTCGTTGAAACTCATGACCCGGCACTTGGACTCCACGACGGTCACTTTAAGTCTCTCCCGTGCCAGCTTCCGAACCGAAAGCAGTCCGCAGTCCAGCTCCGGGATGTACAGAACATTCTTCCATCCAGCCTTCTCCAGTACCGGCGGATGTCAGCATCTAAACGTCCGCTAAGTCCACTTCCTGCTTCATGCTCTCGTCGATCTTCTTGAAAAAACTTCCGGTCGCTGGTGGTGTGACTCGAGCAGCCACTGTCCTCGTACCAGAAACCCTTCTGACGCTCACCTCTAACGCTGAAGCAGATCCCGGGATTATTCTCCGTTGCCACCTTCTTCACTTCCGGTCAAAGTCCACGCTCCATATGCATTTCGAAAAAATCGTATGGACAAAAGTCTACGAGGGGGAAAGGAGTCTGAGATTGCCAAAATGAGTCTTTTATAGACAGCATCCAATGCTGAATAAGTTCGGCACTTCGAAAGTCTTGCACCCCTCGTAGCCTCCCGATTTTCCGTTCGAAAACTCCAAGGGCGCGTTGGTCCTCTGCACGTCTATGCTTCGTGCTCATAGACGACTACTGGTCTAATCAGCGTTTTGTAGATAGTTAACTTCGTGTGACGGTGAACTTTATTCGATCGTAGAGTTCTGCGGAGTTAAAAGTAAGCTCGATTTCCAGTCACAATGCGTCTCTGATTTATCTGCTCCTGTCGTTGTCGGCGGTCACCAGTTAGCCCAAGTACACGAATTATCCAACTGCCTCGATTTCATCACCGTCCATAGAAATTCGAGGAGGCGGGCGCGGTGATTCCTCCCTGGAGCCCTTTGCCATCATGTAGTTTGTCTTCGACACATAAAACCGATTCGCCTCGCTTTACTCTTTAGTTGGATTTCCGCCATATCAATTTTATCAAGTGAAACCAAACAGCTGAACGGGCTTCGTGAAAATCGTTCCACTCATGCTTATTCCCGCTCTTCTTATTACACCTTCTAAGGCGATGTTAAACAGCAAGCACGTAAAACCATCACGTTGCCGTAACCCTCTGCGAGATTCGAAGGGACTCGAGAGTGTCCCTGATACTCGAACTACGCACATCACTCGATCCATCGTCGCCTTGATCAATCATATCAGTTTATCCGGATATCCGTATTCGTGCATAATCTGCCATAGCTGTTCTCGATATCATACGCACGTTGTATTCGAGGCATTTCTGCATCACCTGGCGGATGGCGTACATCTGATTCGTTGTAGCACGCTCACCCATGAATTCAGCCTGATATTACCCCACGAACTCTCTTGCAATCGGTGATAGATGGCATACAAATTTAGAGAATATCTTGTAGGTAGCTCTCAGTAGTGTGATCACATGATAGTTCCCGCAATCTAACTTGTTGCCCACACGATGCCTTTCATCCATTCCTCCGGTAATACTTCTTCCTCCCAAATCATGGTAATGACCCAGCGTAGTGCTCTCGGCAGTGCTTCTCCACTGCATTTTTGAAGCGCACTTCGTAGTTCATCTGCTCCAGCCGCTATGTTGTTTTTCAACTGGCCAACCTCCTCCTCAATCTCTTGAAGGTTAGGTGCTGAAAATCTCGCCATCGATGTGATCATCGTAATGCTGCCGTCACCTCTCGACCACCTTACGTCCGCTCATGAGAAGATTTCCGTGATTGTCTCGGCGCGTGTCAGCTTGTCGCACGAAACACACAATACGCGACGCGACACAAGACAACACTTATTGTTCTTACAATCGTCAAGAAAAGATTTAAAAATTTACCTTTTGTCGACCGGTTTCGGGCGAGATCTAGCCCATCTTCAGGACAATGTCCAACTGACTGCGTTGTGTTCGTACGATGTTCGTATACGTCCAAAAGAAGAGAAATTTATTCTATCGTCAAGTCTGCTAGATCGAAGAGACGCGATGCGATGGGAGGGTCATCCTCATTCATCAATTGCTTTTTCGACCCTGTGATGAACATGGACTCCCATGCATTCAAATGCGAAGATTTGTTCATACATTTGTGGAGTTTCGCTTCTTCCCAGTTGATGTTGTGATTACTGCTCGCTGTATGAACTGCCACGCTGGATTCGTTTTGTCTGTTTGTGTCAACGGCATTCTTATGTTCCCTGATTCTGGTTTTGAATTTCCGGCGTGACTGACCTATGTAGACAGCTGGACAGTCCCTGCACGGAATTTCATAAATTCCTGACCGCTCATCCGGGGGAACCTTGTCCTTCAGATTGCATAGTAGTTCACGTAACGTGTTGGCGCTTTAATATACTACTTGCAATCCATGTCGTTGAAGCTTCGATTTTATTGGGTTGGTTACTTTAGGGTAGAACGGTAGGCTAATCCTTTTTGTTTGTCTTGCTATTGGCTCCAGCGTTGTTATTTTCTGACGGTGTTTTTTGCATTTGTGTTTTTGTAGAATTTTGTCTACGAAAGTTCTGTTGTATCCATTAACCTCGGCTGCAGCGTAAATTCGATTTTGTTCTTCCTTGAATTCTACGCTATCCAACGGTACATTGTAAAGCCGGTGAGCCATAGAATGGAAGGCGGCTTGCTTTTGGGCACCAAAGTGGTTGGAATCGGATGTTATGTACCGATCTGTGCTAGTTGGTTTGTGATAAATCCCAAATTTCAGAGTGTTATCCTCGCTTCTGCTAATCATCAGATCCAAGAGAGGCAACTTCCCGTCTACTTGCTTCTCAAACGTGAATTTGATCGTTTCATGTTGTAAATTTAGCATGCTAAGTGTCTGGTCTACGTACCGTTTCTTCACCGGGGTGAAAACATCGTCTACGTAGCGCCACCACACTCGGGGAAAAAGCTTCTGTTTCTGGGCTTCATTTTCTAGATCGCTCATAAACAAATCGGCCAGAAGTGGTGAGAGCTTACTACCCATGCTCAGGCCAAAGGTCTGTTTGTAGTATTTTCCCCGGAAGTTGAAAAAAATTGGTTCATACAGACCTTGGCAACAGAGAGATAAGCCTCGATGTGGTTCAGCGGCACTCGGCACCGTTCCAAGTGTCGGCGCAGGCTTTGCAGAGCTTCAGTGGCTGGTACGCTCGGAAATAGAGCGGCGACATCGAACGATACCAGAATTTCCCCTCGTCGCAATTTGAACCCCTCTAGCTGCTCAACCAAATCCACCGAATTTTTAACACCTTTTCCATGCTTCACAGGGTATTTTCTCATTTCTTCCACTAGCCACGCTGCCATTTTTTCGGTAGGTGTACGGATGTTGGACGAGATGGGGCGCATACTTACCGGAATCTTATGAATCTTTGGTAGGCAATACAAGGATGCCACCGTCGGGTTTGGAATATGGAACTTTCTTTCCAACCTGTCTTCGCCCATCAAGTTAGCTACCTTCTTCCGAACATGATTCACTTCCTCAATCATTCTGTTAAGAAGATCTTTCGGCTTTCCGTTTTTGAAAGTAAACTCAGTGCCGGTCCACTGATCATGTCGCACGAAGCCTCTGTGCGAGCGGTTCAGCTCCTCGTAGAACTTCCGTGTGTCCTTAGCGCTGTACAGCTTCGCGATCTCGTTCTTCCTGCTGGCACTTCTTCCTCCGGAAGACTGAGTTCTGCCTGCTCCGCGCCTGTCTATAACGTGCCTCATTCGTCCTCTTACGGTGTCGCAGCATTTTCGTCCATGATGCATTCTTCTCGTTTTTCAACTGTTCACATTCGCCTGCGATTCGGAGTCGCGAAGCCTAGTGCTGCAGCCGAGGTACTAACTATGGGGGATCGAATTTCTCTCCAGCCATCTTCAAATGTAGCTGTGCCAAGCTGCTCCTCTGTTGGTAAGGCCACTTCTAACTGCAGCGCGTAGACTTGAATCACTTCTACAAGTTCTGAAAAATGGTCCACCGGAGTCGGAGTGTTTCCGACAAATTAAGCTGTGCGTACGCACACCTCCTTGCTTCGATCAAAAATCAAAGCGCAGAGAGGATTGACAAGATCATTCAAGTGTAGTGCCAAGCTGCTCTTCCGTTGTTAGAGATGCGCGTAGTCTTAAGCCACTTATACGTTACGCAGCTGCACGTTGTTGAGCCGTGGCGTTCGACTTCGACGCGTGGTAATAACCGTCGAAAGAACGTGGTCGATTTGTTTTTTTTTCTGTTTTGTGGTCGGGTGATCTCCAGGTGGCTTTATGGATATCTTTGCGGAGGAAGAAAGTGCTTCGGACTACCAATAGATCACCCAGATATTAAAATTAAATTAGAAGATTAAATTCTTCTTAAACAAAAAAAATAAACCCATTTCATTCCAAATCCAGGAAATCCCTCGAATATATCAGTTCTTTGTGAAGAAAATTGAGATGCCAAGATGTAACCTGCTTCGTTATTGTATCAAATTTAAAAATATTGTATAAACTTGTAGTTCTACGTATTTGAAATGGATATCGCATGAAGTGGACTTGCCAAGAAACCATCCCGTAACTCGGAAGTATATATGAAATCGAGGACAGAGGTGAGGGTTGCGAATCGTAAAATCTCAGCCCGGTTTCTAGGCAGCCTTTTTTAACTCGTGGCGTAAACATCTGTTTTTTTAGGATCAAAGTTTATGTGGAAACTTAAAGTTGATATTTTTCGTATGACATCGATTTAGTAGATCTTTTTCTTCCCAACTTGTTTGAGGTGCAGCTCAGCAGTGACTCATGCTGCACACTCCAGTTTCGATTGAAATTATTCAAATAATGATAACGCTCTATGATGCTTACCGTTGTGCTCTATCACTTCTAATTCAGGACTAGCGAGATAGTATTGGTCACATAAAAAGCGCGCATTCTCGTAAGCGTCTTGGACGACCATGTGCGGATCGCACAACGGATCAATACATCCCACATGTCTGCCTGATTGTGGAATCTCTCCGAATAAAATCGCTAAAATATGCAAATAAAAAAAGACATAATACAATGAGATAAGAGCAGATGCACAAATAGACTTTCGTATTGCACTTACTATGCTGGTTGATTAGCATTCGAATGCTAATACGTGACATGTACAGCCGGTCCAGAAAGTACTGCATTGAGAGCTCGGTCGATGGTTCGATCTGTCCATTTCGCGATTCTTTCAGCTCTAGAATACCCTGCGCCATGGTTTGTACGACATCCGAGTGCCGGTCACGGATTTGTATAAGAGATTTGCAGAATCTATGTTTATCCAGGGAAAAAAATGAACAAACTCAAGGTGAACATTCTTATCCGGAAGACTGACAGGGTTAAGCCCATAAGTGAATGTATTTACTTGTCTAGATTGTCACCAGTGGGTTCTGTTTTCTCAAACGCAAGAACTTCCTCAAAACTTTTCACGTACCATGCACTGACCAAACCCACCGAAGGCATCCTCAAAAGACCTTCCGGCAAAAGTGTGATTTCCTTCATTATGTTGGCCAACCTGACTGGCAACTCTTTGCGTAGAAATATGTAGGACTTTGTAGGGCACGCATTTAGACCTGCAAGGGAAGAAGAAAAAAAAAAGTTTATTGGTGATTGAAGGCTTACAGAAGTATTATTATTGCTTTGGGAGGAATGTGAGTGATTTCTTTATGTCATACATATGTATAGCTAAATCATGTCCAAGTTGTTCAAGTTCTGCAAATTTGTAAAATCTTCAAAAATCTGGCAATCGGCTTCGTATCTTACGGAAGCAAAACTAGTTATCATGTAGAAATCTTCCATCGTTTCAATGATAAATAGTCTTATTTGTTAGGCATTCATGGTAGTAACAACCACTAAACAATATCTACTTGATACTCCAGCAGAAATATTTAAAAACCTTATGCATTTTCATAGTTTTTTTTTAGAGATTTTAAAAGTTGGTTCTTAAAACGGAAGTGGTGTAAAAAGGCCATCTGCCATGGGGAAAGAATGACCCTAAACATGGAATACATAGGCATCAATATCCTTGGAAACACATGGCTGATAATAAAATTACCAGAGAACTTTAATTGCAAGCACGAATCACCGGAAGTTGTCAATTTTTGCGTAGCCTTGTCTACCGAGCTTCTAGATGTATGTTTTATGCAAATATATCTCATAAACATATCACCTATAGGATAATCAGAAGCACCAAACACTGCACGCACACCCCCCCCCCCCCGTACTGCAGAAACAGCAATGAAAACCCTCAAACTAGCGCACTATTGCACCTATTGTTCACTTTAAATCGTTCTAAAAGTCAGTGAATTGTTGCTTTTAAAGCTTTTAAACTTTTTTTGAAAACGTTGCAAATTTTACTGTTTCAAAACAAAAAGTAGAGCCGGGGCCCGTGGCGCAATTGGTCGCACGATTTCTTCATAAGCAGATGGTCATGGGTTCGATCCCAGCCCCGGAACTTTCGTCAGTTGCTTTTCCCCCCTGAGAGCAGCTGACACTGTGACCCTCTTCTGAGCCCATGGCTCAAATGGACCCGGATACTTGGACATCGGCGAACGGTAATTCATAACGAACCCCCAATCGGATTGGAAAAAGGAACAACCGACCTACCATGATAGGGTAGAAAGTGAAAGCAGCGCAACGGCAACCTGTTCGATATAGTAGAATTAGAATAGAGTACATTTAGGCGCTGTACAAAAGTGTAAGTACAGCTTCCAATTGCTCTAGTGGACAAATAGAGCTGTAAATTAGGTTAAGCGATTGAAAAATAATAAAAAAAAGTTATTCCCCTTAGGATTCCTTAAGGAGATTCTCCCGGAATTCCTTCAAAGGTTCCTTCAAAAAAAGTAAAAAGCGGTAATTCCACCACATGCTTGTCCTTAGAGGGTGTTTCAGCAATTGTATAACGTAAGGACACTATATGCAAAGACAGAAAATGTTCCAATTGGAATTCCAAATTTACTGTCAATGTCATTCCAATCGAGTAGGAGACCTAATGGCATGAACGTTACAAAATAGTACAAAGGAACAGATCTTGCTTCGTTTACAATGAAGTCTGCTAATGAGAGGTAGAATATTACGTCAAAACCTTCATTTTCAGTCTTTTAAAGACAATTTCACCGTCTTCGACCTTGCGGCCTCTACAGACTGAACATTACAAACATTCGACAACGGACACCACATATTACACCCAGTGGCCCAGTGAAGAATTTTCCGTTTGACGAAAAGTTTTCCCCGACTGGAGCGGGAATCGATATGTTTATTGTTTATTGCTGTTCTGTACCAATCAACAAATTGATGTGTGTAATATGCGCCTAAATCACTTTAAAATGAAGAGAGGCGTTTTGCCCCGGGCGTATTATACACATTTATCCTAGTAATTTCAAAATTACATTCAGGAATGGTTTTATGGGCAGGGTCACTTTCTCCGATCTAGGCATTTTGGACTTTGTCGTTCCCTATCCACTTATCCGCGAGCGGTAATGGCGGCGGCGGGCTAATCCAACCGGTTCGGATTTTGACGTTTCATGGGGGAAAGACAAAACAGTTTAATTCTCCTCCTCACCCCTTCACCCACCGTTTGGTGGCGCCAACCGATTGCGATCCCCAAGAAACGTCAAAATTCGAATCGGTTAATTGTGCCCGCCGCCGCCATTACCGCTCGCGGATAAGTGTTCCGCGACTGTTCGAAGTGTCACGTATATTTATCTGTGGTTTCAGTCAAGTTGTATGTATATACTGCATACAAAAACGGAGATAGAATTGGTGTAAACCTACATAAAAATTGCAGATAACAAAAAATAAGTCCAAGATTCACTTTTTCTATAAAACTGAATGTTCAGAACTGCTTTGCTACATTATCAGAGTTAATCGACATTACAAAATTCATAATTTTTGTTTGGAATTATCGTCAATTGTCGACCACTGCTATCACTGCGACATGATTTATTTATTTTTTCATATACTCTCAATGTCTTAGGTAAATTGCCTGAGTCGACGTCGATAAGGTTTATCAATCCGGTTAAAAACCGGTATTTTCGACACGCGAAAATCGTTTGATAATAATAAACATGAACTTTGAATTGCATTCACGGTTTCCGTGAAAGCTGCTATTTAGAACACTATCTCATTCAAGTCTTTATCTCGTCATTGTACTGTAATCTTATCTGCTATTATCCTCTCTACTGAAATAATACAATAACCATTAGCCCCTTATGACTATCAGCATGTTTTGATGGCCTGCTCACTGAATGATGGTTGATCGGAGTCGTAAGTGAAACGGTGATTAAAGTGCCTAAATAAGTAAATCAATCATGTGAAGTTGGTTATTTGCAAACATAACAAAAATAGCAATTCAAAAGAAAGCTTTTTTGCTGATAGACGATCGCGGAGGACTGGACATAAATACCGGAGTATTTCTAAATATGAAATTTAATAAGAAATTATGATTTGGTTTCCATATACAATCTTAAGAAATCTCATAATGTAATTTGTTTTTTTTTTTCTCATAATGAAAATGAATGATTCTTGGCCTTGAGCAAACAAACATCGATCAATCAAATGGACATTTACAGTAAAATAAATCAAAGTTTTTAGAAACAAAATTAAGTAAAACGGGTGTGACAATATTCATTGGAATATACCGTAATTTGAATTTGTAGAAACTCGTCTTTTAATGTGCATAACAATAATAGTTGACTACTTTATTACTAAAATATTTTTTTATGAATGACACGGGGCAAAATTGAACACTTGGTGATTATTTAAAAAAATCTAAACAATTTTGTATAGCTTTTAGGGATCGGGATTACACCGTTTCTAGTGTTAGGCCTTTTTGGCGCCCCTCGGAAACTGGCGCCCTTGACATGGCCTACCGCACGCTACGGCTCTGTGCTCATGAAAACAAAATTATTTCAAAATATCTATACAGATAAAGCCATTCCAATGAGCATCTAATAGAGGTGGGGAACAAGATACTTCGTGTGCGTGAGATCCGTATCTGGTGCAAAATATGTCACAAGCAAAGCGAGCTCCCATAAGAACGCGTGTCAAATAGTGACGTCACTATTTCCCGGGTAGAGGTAAAATACTGACGATCAAAACATGATATTGGTTTGATTGATATAAGAGATAAAATATCTGAAAATAATTTCTGAAAAATGTTCCTGGAACATCTGAACAATATCAAAATTTGATATTTCAAGATCATACGAATAGCTCGCTGCTATGGGGCACGTTCGGTGTAGTACTAGATTTGAAGTAATGAGCTGAATTTTTGTATGGTGAGAAGGTCAATTCTCCGTTTCTGCAAAGAAATGGTGCAAAAAGCGTGGGTATTATGATTCCTTGCCTAATTTGATGCTGTTTGAGCAAAACTTTGGATAACTATGTTGTTTATATTGCAAGAAATGGAGAAAAGAACAACACTGTTGTTTAAAGTTTTGCTCAAACAGCATCAAATTAGGCAAGGAATCATAATACCCACGCTTTTTTAACCATTTCATTGCAGAAACGGAGCATTGACCTTCTCACCATACTAAAATTCAGCTCATTACTACAAATCTAGTACTTCACCGATCTGTCCTATTGGTTAGATCTTACAAAATCTAAATATGATTTGATGATGATGTTCCAGGGGTAAATTTTTGATTTTATTTTTAGATCTTTTATCTCTTATGTCAATCAAACCCATATCACTTTTTGATCTCCATATCAAAATATGCTATTATTGAGCTCTTTTCCTCTACTCGGGTTGTGTTTACATTTTTCTTTCCCTACTAATACATAGCCATCTCTTCTTCTTCCTCACCTGTAATATATTCTCATTGCAGCCATTCCATCACGGAGAAAAAATGTTAGTAAAAACAAACAAATTTCGGTTTGATTCAACCGGAAATCCGGGTTGAATTGGGCACAAACAGAATATTGGTTTGATTTTACCAACCACGGTAGTTGAAACTAACTGAAATCTTTATTTGTTTTTGCGGAGCTTCATTGGTTAAATTCTACAAATATCCGGTTGGAATTACTAACCTGTTAGTCGTACTAACTACGAAAACAAATTATTTTGTTAGTTGTTTCAACTAATATTTTTGGGTTGTTATTAACAATTATTAGTTTGAAATAAACCGACTAAATTGTTGAAAATACTATTCATTCCGGTTGAAATTCTCTATTGTTCCATGGATTACTGCACGAATTTATACTAGCCTGCTTACTCTCACACGAAATTTGACGTTTGAGCGGTGTCGGCAGAGTAAGCAGGCCAGCATAAACTCGTGCAGTGGACCATTCTTTCTACTACTTTTATTTGTAAATAATAAATAACATAAATTGGTTTTTTGAGTCTATCGCCCATTGTGCTGTCCGGTGTGCAAATCATAGGTATCATAGTTTCATTCCCCTAAATATTGTTCTTGTAAGGCAAACGGGAGCTTTAACCCAGAGATTTTTTTATCTCGTTAAATTGGGTTTTTTAAATTAAGAAAAATGTATTGATTTTTTGATTTTATACGAAAGAGCAGCTTTTTCTGAGCCACTATGATTTTTTTCAGATTTTTAGAACTTGATTTTGGTACCCAAAATCAATCACAAAGAGATTTTCTGAAATCACCTTTTGACAGCTGGACAACTGCTTGACAGCTCCGCCCAGTACAAAATGCGACAAATCTCTCCCATACAAACTTGAAACTGATTTTTAAATTGGTTCCCGAGCACCAAAATTCATGAAAATTTGGATTTCGGCTCAGTTTGGTAAGCAGATTCTGAATATGGAATTATCTCAATACCGCTAAAGAAGCCAATTCCGGTATGTTTTGCCTGATGACACAATGTCAATCAATTCTTCCCCATCTGATGTAGGGATGTCTTTTTGCTGCAGCTTCTCCAGATATCTGTGCTAACATCCAGCGAAGGTAGCCAAGATGGCGTCCATGGGTCCGATGTAAGCTGGAACGGCGAAGTCTGGTTTTGCGCATCATCAGCCACTGAGATCTATAACGATTTAAAATAAATGCAAACTATTTTTGCATTTATTCATTCAGCCAACAATTATAGAATTTAACTTACTTGGAAATAAAGTTTGCGTAAGTATGTTTCACAGTTCGATTATTCTTTTCAAGGGTTTATTATGCGTTGCGCGAAAATTTTTGAGCGTGAGTGCCCGTATACCTCCGCCAGTACGGTGAATCGTGTTGGTGTTTTCGGCGCAGTATTCTTTGGCCCATTCGCGCACTTATTGTAAAAGACACCATAACGATTAGACGTACGAGCGGAGGTCTATGAGTGATTTTGCACCATTTTCGCTCTCTATTTTCTTGCAACGGATAATAATTGGAACAATACAAGAGCCAGCGGTGAGCTCCCATGCCGAAAGTACAACAAAAAGTTGGTTAACTACAAACTACAGTGATGACCCGCTGGTTGGGGCTTAATAGTTGGGTGGCTTTTTAGTTGGGGCTCCGTTAGTTGAGCTGTCAGCCAACTAAAAAGCACCTGGATGTCATAATTCAATGTCAAACTGAAAATGACAACCAATCTGTAATTCTGAGGGGCGAGCTAATGAGTTTTTGGTTTCTTAAACTTTACTGATAATCGAGAAGAATTTCTATTTAATATTCCTTAAAAAAAAACAAAATGTACAGTTACTTTGGAACAAATGCAAAACATCGGCAATCTTTATTTTGTCGATCATTGAAAGCGTTTTGTGCTTGCATTTTGGTCCGGGTGGTTTCATAAACATCTATATTTTCACTTCACCGACTAAAATGAGTAAAAATTATAATTTCTCGCATTGGTCATATATGTATCTTGCAAAACGTATCAGTTTTGCTCTAAATGTAAAACAAATTGAAATTTTTTACTTTTTACTTCCAACCTAAACATGATTAAAAAAAAAAACAATGCGCACGCCCCTTGTGCTGCTATCACTTCACCCAACTAGCGAATCGAATTCGTTGGTTGGGTGGAGGTTGTGGCTCAACGAGCGGGTTCCGACTGTAATATGTTTGTTGTTTTAGCTCTCAACAAAAATATAGTTTGAAAGAACTACCCGGTTGGTTGAATCAAACTAAAGTTTCAGTATGTTAAGCGCATTTGTCAGCAGAAACTAAACAACCAGAAATTTAGTAAATTCAAACGGCACCAGTTCATTTTAAATAACCGATTTGTTTGTTGTTCCAGATTAATCCATTGGTAGTAGAAACAATAAACCAATCGGTTTTTTTTATTCCGTGTCGGGTATTTCCATCACTGCGACCAGTTTTTTGATCTATTGTGACATATGCCCCTGATAAGTTTTATTATAGCTATGTATATCAAGATGACGTACCACTATTGTGAGTGATCGCCATCGTTTGATTAATAGCATTAACCCAGCACGGTTCGACATTTCGAATGAACTGCACTACCCTACTGGGTGTTATTCTCCAAATGTCAGAGGGTTCTAACAGCCCTTTGACGAAGAACTTACGTCTTGTTGTAAAAAGTGCCGGACAGTAGCACAGTAGATGTTCCGAGTCTTCTTTATCTGTGCCGCAAAAGCGACACATATCATCTTGAAGTTTTCCCATAAGCTTCAAGTGATATCGGCTCGGACAATGACCTGTTATAAGCCCAGTAACCAATCGGTTTGTTTTAAACCAATAATTAGGTTGGAAAACCAACTTTTGATGTTACTATTACTCTGGTTTGAAAATTTACGAACGTGTTTGTTATTTCAAACTACACTGATTTCTGTGCGTGATAGAAAAAACGTCGTATCAAACAGAATGCGAACGACGCGTTTGATCGCCATCCAGGTAGCAATTGTTCTTCCTCTACAAGAATTGAACATTATGACAACTAAGTTGCCGGGTCATTAATTGGCTCGGTGGCTTAGTTGGTAAAGCACTTGTCTAGCGAATAAGGGTCGTGAGTTCAAAGCTCCCCTGAGCTGTGGATTTTTCCCCAATTTAACCAGTAATTTACCCATCTGGAAAAGTGAAAAATTCAATGATATCTCATCAGATCAAAGCTTTTTTGATACCATTTCAGGACCCAAATAAGTGTGCAAAATTTGGGCACGATCGGTTATGTCTACGTTTTGCGCATCGCGATTGAAGTTTGTATGGGGTTTTACATGGGAAAACACACTTTTTGCATTTCTGTCATAACAAGCTCGATTTTTTCTAAAACCGTGTAACCGTTAAAGTGAAAACATAGGCTAGGGTGTCCTGACAAACTTTGTCGAAGACCGTGAAATGATCTGATGCTTATGAAAAAAGTTATAGCGTTGGCATTGCTTGGTGAAACATCATGATTTTGTTGCTATTGTTATTCCTTTACATGTTAAAACATAAACACATGCATGTGGTTCGTTGGTTATAACTATTTTCACAAGCATCGGATCGCTTTGCGGTCTTCAACAAAGTTCTTCAGAACATCCTAGGCTATCAATTTACAGTATCGGTTAAAAAGTTTCAGACAAACTTTTTCAATTTATGGCTAAAATTCAAAAAAGTATGTTTTCCCATACAAAATCCCATACAAATTTCAATTGCAATGCGCAAAGTGTAGACGCAACCAATCATGCTCAAATTTTGCACAGATACTCAGGACCCGAAACGGAACCAAAAAAGTTTTGATCTGAGAAAACGCTTCCGATGACCCACACTAATCTGTACATATGTACGTTGAGTTATTTGAAATTCATAATTGACCACACGGATTGGTATTACCGAAAATTTGCACTTTGAGTGAGTCGTAAAATAACTGTATGTTTCTCGCAGCTAAACACGATTCGGCCCTTCAACGCATTTTTCCTTAAAACTACAATTCAATAGCTTTCAAACAAAAGAAAAAGAAATTTCAAATCGGTCACTGCCTCAAAAGTTATGATTTTTTGAAAATTTTTAGTTTTTAAAAAGCTTGATTTTTAGGACCACCCTCTCTGAAAATTGGTCACCCTAATGACGAAATAAAAAAAATGGGTCTAATAATTTTCGATGAAATACAAATCCACCAAGTTTCACGACAATCGTAGTTGCACTACAGCCAAACAGACGTATAACCACAGACAAACAGACGTCTCACTCTACTCACTTTCCATCGTTACCCTTTTTAACGGTCAGTTCAAATATTTTGTAGTTCGCAAATCTCTCGGTCACGGCGCTCGCATCGTTTTCGCTTCTGTTTGACGTTTGCTCACTACCGCCACCTTCTGAGTGGTTTGCGTAACACAGCGTGGTTAGCATTGGGCGATTATGATTTCGTAACGATGATTTTTATCGCAATTTGTTCCAAGTGATACGTCTGTTTGTCTGTGGTATCACTCTACTCATTTCCCATCGTTTCCCTTTTTAACGGATTATTCCGATATTCCATAGTTCGCAAATGCCACGCTCATGGCGCTCGCATCGTTTATGCTCCTTTTTGACGATTGCTCACTACCTTAATCTACTCAGTGGGTTTGCGTACCACAGCGTAATTAGCATTGGGCGATTATGTTGGCGTGACGATGATTTTTATCGCATTCTGTTCCAAGTGATACGTCAGTTTGTCTGTGGTTGCACTATATCCTTTTTCTCTGAAATGGCTGTATAACAATATTTCCTAGGATAGAACAGGATATATCCTACGCTTGAAAATTATTGGTTAACACAGTCAGTGTTATATTGCTGTAGTCAGTTTTCTATATTGTTCATACATTTTTCTGCTGATTCAACTCAGAAGTCTGCTAGCCATTAAGAAAAAACAACAATTCAATTATTCCAGATAAACATTTTGTCAAGATTCCAGTATTTTTTTCAGTGGGATTTTCAAAAAAAAAATCTTTCGAGCTTTTCTTATAAATGCCCTCTTAGTATCTGTACTTACTAGGTGTTCAGTCCGCAACGCTGCGAACTGAAGAAGGAGCACGTATCGTTCACGTGAAGAAAGAGCAAGCAAACCGAGGTAGAAGCACGCAATCTTCGCATGAAGGAAACCCCCCAAAAAGTAGCCAATCGCCACGCTGAGAAGGAGGAAAAAACCATCGTCGTCGTCGACGACGGCCGTCGAAGACGAGAGGAAAAGAAGCGCTGCTTGGTGGCGCGAGCATCAGTTTCAATACGCAACTCGGAGTGATTGGATCGCAGCAACCGAAGCTACAGATAAGTCAAGCCGGCAAGCCAAGTCCGGCAGAAGAGAAGTGTGGGCCGACGACGGCCAAAATAAAAGTCTGTAAATAGTGTAAATGGTCCACTGCACGAATTTATTCTGGCCTGCTTACTCTCACACGAAATTTGACGTTTGAGCGGTGTCGGCACCTCTCAAACGTCAAATTTCGTGTGAGAGTAAGCAGGCCAGAATAAATTCGTGCAGTGGACCATAGTCAAACATTAAAATGAATTAGAGTAAAAACAGTGTGTGTGTCGTTTGTCTCTGAGCCGGAAATTCCCTTGGTCCGCCAGTCGCCTGCGTGTCCGGTTGAGTCCTTTTCAGGGCTAGAGTTATTTGGAGATAGTTTTCCCACCCTATGGAGTTCGCCGCTGGTCCGTCGGTCGCTGCATGGCAGTTTCCATACACCGAATCCACTTGGGGAATCGGTGAGACCGGCGGGCGCGCTGCAATCAAGGCAGCCTGGAGAAGAAAAGCAGTTTTACAGTCCACTGCAACACGCCGCAACACTAGGAGTTTTTAAATATGGTAGCTGGACGTCTAGCAGTGAATTTGTAGTCAGATTACACCAGAACCATCTCCAGAACACACCAAATATTAGTTTTCGTATTTCTCAGCCCATTTCTCAATGAGTTTATCTGAAGATAACAGAAAAATTATTTATTTGCATTTAATTTGCAATACTTAGATGACTCCTCTAGGAATCTATCAAGCATTACCCAAGTTTTTGAACAGGTAATTCCCTCAAGGAATCAATTAGAATAATATTCAGGGATTTCAATTGACATTTAGAGAATTTCAATTATTGATTACTTCTAACATTTGTCCCGTAAGTCTCATACGACATTCCATTTTTTAATGGATTTATTTCATAATGCTGTATAATCCACATATTTATTACAGCTTTTACATATTTATTACAGAAATTCTTTAATTATTCCAGCTGCACTATTATGAACTTATTCATGCAACGAGTTACAAAATGATGATTTACAGCATTAGTTGTACATTTATCTAGCGAGGTATGCCGAGATTATATAAAAAATAAAGGGTTACGTACAAAAGGCTGAAACACGAAAGGATGAATGCATCGAAAGGCTTAAAAACATGTGGCTGAAATAATGATTCGACTAGTTTTCAAACGGCACCAGCCTAAAGGAATTATGCTAAAGACCACCTCAACACTAATAACTAAGACAAACCGAAGTAACACTCTAATTAGGAATAATTACATACATTCAAGTTTACGGTCCAATTGAAAATTTGAAGCTTGACGTTTGACCATCCTACCGTCCGTCCCCTAGTTCATGGTTGGCCAAACTAAGTCGCTTTGGGGGAACATGCTTCAGTTACTAGGTTCTAAATTGGAAAGTTTTACTACCGGTCATAATGCTATGCATTAATGAACGCCTACATTACTAAGACAATATTTCTCAAAAGAATAACATATATTTCAAAAAAGGGATGATTGTTAGCAGCTGTAATGTCATCAATCTCCATAACAATATGACTTGGAAGAACATCTCGTGTTTAAGGAAGGGAAAATTACCGTATGAATATTAGCAGTACCCTAGGCAGTACCTTTTTGTGTTCGCATACATTTTGTGTTGGTATGCATCATTAGCCTTTTCACTAAGCTCAGTTCCAAAACTAAGGCCCATACTGAGGGTTACGCGCTTGAGCCAAGAACTTTTCATTATAAAAATTTCCTTGACTTCCTTTGGCATTGAGTATTTTCTTGCCACGATATACCAAAGCTGAGAAGCAGGCTTTAATCCAAGAATCCAAAAAAAAAGAAGAAGTGCTATACTTAATTTATACATGCATTATTTTCGTATTTTCAGCCTTTTCAATTTTCAGCCTTTTGTAATTTCAGCCTTATGTTACAGTTTCTTAATTTAAGCCTTTCGTTTTCAGCCTTTTGTGCATTCAGCCTTTTGAGATTCAGCCTTATGTTACCATCCCGAAATAAATAAAATAAATAAATGAATCCTAAAAAAGCTTTACTGGTTTTCTTGTTATTGTTATCCTTTTGTTATTTGTTATTTCGAAAAATGAACACATGTTATGCACGCGTCTTGCACCGTCTGTTGAACTGATAAAGTGATCTTTGTTTTTTTTGCTTAATTCATAAGGCCTAAGTACACAGGGTCATATATTTGACAATAAATGAAACATTCGATTGAGTTAAACAAGATGATTGAGCATTATTGGTTTCTTTTTGGACAAATATTTAGCCCTGTGTACTGGGATCTTAAGGCCAAGGCCAGAGGATACTTAAACCATTTTTTTCGACACTCCACCAAATCACGTCTATGCCAATTAAAAGCTTATAAATTTTAAAAATTGTGTTTTTTTTGGGAATGTTTTTGAATATATTAAAAAAAATAATTTTAAAAGAAATTTTATAAATTTTGGAAATATTAATAGCAGAGCGACCAAAAATGGAGCTGTTTTGAAAGCATACCATATATCAAATATTTTTTTAAAATGTTGCACACCTCATAAGTAATCCCAGCAAATACATGATCGCATATGCTGTTGAATAGGATGCTAAAATGGAAGCGTACACTTTACACGCGGTTAAATGGAAGCATGTATGCATATGGCCTCCACATTAGCATTCTATTCTACATCATATACGACTTCGTGCTGGCTGGGAAGCATGTAATGTGCAACAATTGACGAGTTTTTAGGTCGTGCAATAATTGACGATTTACCCAATTTACTATGTGCAAATAACATGATCATTGCTAAATTTGATGGCAAACATACAAAAACATTCATAACACCTTATTTACTGGTACTTGCACCGACAAACCGACGTCTCAGCTCATACAAATTTCTCAAATTGAGGTGGCAACAGATTCTCCTTAAAAACACTAGCTCCATCTGTGCGATGATTTACACAGCTTCTTCCTTAGGCAGCATCCATTTATTACGTAACGCTCCAATAGACATTTTTAGACCCCCTCCCCTCTGCGAAACGCTTTTTGTATGAAAATCCTGAAATTTTTGTATGGACCGTAACGTTCGGCCATAATCCCCCCTCTCCCTAGAGCGTTACGTGATTTGTGGACGCCTTATGTGTGCGTGCGTAGAGTAGCTTTAAGTACAAACGTATTGTAATCCCGCTTCAACAGTGTATCAGAACTTCAGACGCATAAATCTCAAGAAGCAAGCTTCAAACAACAGTGCATTTTATTATTCTGTTCTTTCTCACTTCTCTCTCTCTTCTTGGCGTAACGTCCTCATTGGGACAAAGCCTGCTTCTCAGCTCAGTGTTCTATGAGCACTTCCACAGTTATTAACTGAGAGCTATCTCTGCCAATGACCATTTTGCATGCGTATATCGTGTGGCAGGCACGAAGATACTCTTTGCCCAAGGAAGTCAAGGAAATTTCCTTTACGAAAAGATCCTGGACCGACCGGGAATCGAACCCGTCACCCTCAGCATGGTCATGCTGAATACCCGTGCGTTTACCGCCTCGGCTATATTCTTTCTCACTTGTAACAAGCTTAAAATAAGAATATCAGGTGCGCTGGTTTTGTTTACGAAAAGATTTGTGCGCCCGAAATCGTGAGTAGGAGCCAAAGTCAGCCATTATGGCGGCCATTTTGGGTTTCTAACAAGTCTGTCCTTAACTTCAAATATTTTACACATTTCGAAGTAATAACCCTTCAGCTCAGTTATTGTTTCGCAAAATATGCAGACATGTTCTTATAAATATTGAAAAGTAGCTTGATCCGATGAAATCTTTTGCGTTTAGGATATTTTATTAAGGCGAAACTGGAAGCATTTCCTCACTTTTTGGTCTTTGATTTTTTATTAAATAACTAAGGAATATTTTCAAAATTGGTTTTCGTACACATGTAGAGGATGGATCAAGGTATCTTCTATTTTTTTTTTCGTAGTGGAAAATGTTTTTTTGTTTTTGCAGAAACCATTCCACAAAAAAAAAATGGTTTTAGAAAAAATTGTAAACTTTTTCAACACCAAAAAAATTCAGAAGATACATTGATCCATACTCTACAGAAAAAGGAACCAGCCAAGGGCTGAAAGTCTTTTTAATAAAGACAAATCAATCAACTCTACATGTGTACGAAAACCGTTTTTGAAAATATTGCTTCTTTATTAAAAAAAAAACAATCAAAAACTGAAAAAAAATGAGGAAATGCTTCTAATTTCTCCATAAGTAACTTATTGATTACACTAGTTTACAAAATAAAACGAAAGTCGTGAACTTCTGTCAACGACCAACATTTTTGAAGCATAATTTAGCGCTGATTTCGAAACCGCGCTTCAAAAAAAAAAAAAAAAAATAAAGCAGAACAGTTTTTGAGTTTCAGTTCAATATCGATTTTTATAACATTTTAAAATATGGAATTTAATAAAATTCAAATAAAGAATCGCGCCACTTGGGCGGTGGCTTCTATATTCGTCTGTTTTCCACTATAACTCAGTCAAATTTGAACCAATTGACACAACTTTTGGAATGTGGTGAGATAGGTATAGTATCTACCCGTGTACAACATTTCAAGTCAATTGGTTCAAAATTGACTGAGTTATAGTGGAAAACAGACGAATATAGATGCCACCGCCCAAGTGGCGCGATACCCTATATTCTATTTTGTTCAACCAATTTAAATCTTTTTCCATAAATTAAAAGCCAAATACAATACCATTCGATCATCTGAATACAGGTTTTGCATTAGATTGATGAAATTCAAGATGTTGGCGAGTTTTGGGGACAATCTGCTTAAATTTTAGCAAAATTTCCAAAAATATGTGAAGAAATGTATTTTTTTTCTGATAAGAAAAAAAAAAAGAATTCAAAAATTCTTTCTCAACGTTTATTTGACATATCATATGTAGGCAAGTTACATTAAAAAAATCAGCTCAATCGGAGCATTGATTATGGAGAATAAAATGTGTGAAGTGAGCGACTTTGCTTAAAAATAGAACAAAAATCGATTTCAATTATCAACCTTGTATGGAAAGTCGAAAAAATTTCCCATCTACTGTAATTTTTTCCTTCGCGTTTTCGAACTCAGGGCATGACTCTACACCAAAAACGATCATCAGCTTACCGAGTTCAAAAATGCTGTAAACTAGTTTTATTAAATAACTAGCTGACCCGGCAAACTTTGTCTTGCCCGGTTGTGGTGGTTTGACAACTGTTGAGCTCAAAATATCACCGCACTCTAGATTGGTTTCATTTCCATCGTGTTGATTTCTTTCCCAGCTCATGAAAAATCAGTACTGTATCAATTTTCTTACTTTTCTAATTGATTTACTTAACTTTTTATACATATAAACACAGCCACCAAGAATACGAATCGAACCATGCAGGGGTCATGCTGATCGGTTCATCCGTTCGTGAGTTTTGTTGCCTCAAAGGGACTTCAAACTCATTTTTATATATATAGATAAAAAAAAGGCCAAACAATTCTAAAGGTCCCATCTGCAGAAGAGTGGCTCTCTTTGGTTTCCCTCTCTTTCGTTAATATCTCAGATGTTTATTTGAATTATGATTGTCTCCTTGCATAGAACGATGGTCAAAACAATCGTCATTTGATTTGTACTGCAAAAGTAGTTGAAAGTGTATCATTACATTATAATAATTGAAAGAGGAGAAAGTAAACAAAGAGAGCCTCTCAAATGCAGATAGGACCAATTGAAATGTTTGGCCTGAATTTTTTCTCATTTGAAGGAATTCCATTGAACATTTCTATTCCACAGCTATTTTTTTTCTTCTGGTGGGATAGAGTGCATGTGATGTTAAATATCTATCAACTGGGCATTTTTTTGCCATTTTATGATATCTTCTTCGATGTTTATATTGCCAAAAGATGAAAATGACGGAACGAGTAACAATTTTCAAACGGTTTTAGATTCAAATTTCTTGCTAATCTTGTAATCTCGTCGGTTTGTCGGTGGTATGTACTAGGATATCTCAACAATATGAGCAATGGTATAAATTATATGAATTTAACCATTGAAAAATAAAACATATTTGTTCAAAAGGTCCATCCATAAACTACGTAGACTGATATGGGAGAAGGGGGAGGGGGCATCTGAAGTCTACGTTCAATACAAATTTCGAAAATTTTGTATGGACGAAAGTCTACAAGGGTGCCTGGAGACGACCAAAATTGAGTCTATACGTTTGGGTGCACTGCAGCAATAAGAAACGCGATTCAATCCTTTTTTCGAGTAGAATAACATTGGAATCACCACTACACTTAATAAGGGTTCCGATGCCCCACACTGGGGCAGGATTGAAAATACATGGAAAAAACCTCTAGCTCGTCGAGATGTCGAGATCCACACTTGGTGTCTTCAGAGAAAATATTTCTATGAACAAGGTCGATTTTCTGAACGGTAGCATATTTTTCTTACGTTATTTGCATAAAAGTCCTATAAGTCATTTTGGCCATCTTTCATTTTAGCGGTATGGTGTCTTCGGCAAAGTTGTTCGGCTGTTTATGCTAAAAAAGTTTGCCGAAAACGTCAAATTTCCAAAGCCTACTGTTCTTGAGATATTAGCCGTTTTATAAAATACCTACCTAAAATCGAGTTTTTTTAATTAAATTACGTTTGTATACAAATTCAATGTCCGTTTTCGAGTTATAATAATGAAAAATACTAAAATAAAACATATATCAAATAAATTAGTTGGAAAAAACAAAATATGCATTGATTTTTTATGGAAAGTTCCTGAAAATCACGCAAAATGTATATAGGACGTTCTTGCAGTCGGGCAAGTTCGGGCAAGTGTTTTCATCGGCGATCACCTAAAAAATACATAAGCTTTCATGTAAATTTTTTTCACCGACATGGTATTTGATGATTTTTTTTAAAATAGCGTTCAAAGTTTACTGTTTTGTGTGAATTAGTTCAACATTTTTGCAGATATATTACCATGTTGCATGATGCCAAGTAAACCATGAGTAGTATAAATGCAATCTAGTCACAGGTTTAGTTATTTTTAAGCTTCAAACAAATTGTTATACACAAAAATGTCCGAAACGTCAATAAAAGTGAGTGTTTAGATCATTGAACACACAAAAAATATTTCTATCAAATAGGATTATATAAGATAATGATAAAACCAAGGCTAAATGGCGTGTTTAGGACATTTTTGTATTGTACAATTTGTTTGAAGCTTAAAAATAACTAAATCTGTGACTAGATTGCATTTGTACTTCTCATGGTTCACTTGGCATCATGCAACATGGTAATATATCTGCAAAATTGTTGAACTAATTCACACAAAACAGTAAACTTTGAACGCTATTTAAAAAAAATCATCAAATATCATGTCGGTGAAAAAAAATTACATGAAAGCTTATGCATTTTTTAGGTGATCGCCGATGAAAACGCTTGCCCGAACTTGCCCGACTGCAAGAACGTCCCATATATAGTTTGCGTGATTTTCAGGAACTTTCTATAAAAAATCAATGCATATTTTGTTTTTCCAACTAATTTCTTTGATATATGTTTTATTTTAGTATTTTTCATTATTATAACTCGAAAACGGACATTAAATTTGTTTACAAACGTTATTTAATGAAAAAACTCGATTTTAAGTAGGTATTTCATAAAACGGCTAATATCTCAAGAACAGTAGGCTTTGGAAATTTGACGTCTCCGGCAAACTTTTTTAGCATAAATAGCCGAACAACTTTGCCGAAGACACCATACCGCTAAAATGAAAGGTGGCCAAAATGACTTATAGGACTTTTATGCGAATAACGTAAGAAAAATATGCTACCGTTCAGAAAATCGACCTTGATCATAGAAATATTTTCTCTGAAGACACCAAGTGTGGATCTCGACATCTCGACGAGCTAGAGGTTTTTTCCGTGTATTTTCAATCCTGCCCCAGTGTGTGCCCTAAGAGAAAAGCTTACGTAGATTCCAAAAAGCTAAAAAATCCGCTGAGTTCATCAAAATGTGCGCAGGAACTGATGAAAAGCCAAGGGGCTCCATCTAACGATTCACCGCAGCAATAAGAGGTGAAGGAGGCGCGTGGTAGTGATTGGGTTTAGGCAATATAATCAGTGCTCATTCACCCAAATTCATTACGTGCGCTTCAAATTAGATCATCTTTCAAAATATTACCCTAACCTACTTATTTACTTTCAGTCCTAAGCACCCATGGAGGTGCAGAATTATTGCTCAGATAAACGAAGTGACAAAGTTTTAGAGCATCCTAAAAAAAAAACTCGGGCGCTCACACTTTTATTTAGTTCTATTTTTATTCAATAAATTAACGCATTTAGACTCATCTCGATCGAAATGTTTTGGCTAATGACTGAATATGTGTGTGTAGAATAACACTCATTTTTGTATATTTTGCTAGAAAACTTTCTTGTGGTGGAAATCTCGCCGGTAACATATTTTCGTTTATATTTGAATATCCAACGTAGACAGTACAATGTAAAAAAAAAACTGCTGGTCATCATGAGTTTTTGAATAAATACATCTCTTGGGGATCTCATGTAAAGCATGTTACAAGCAAGCTGGCACCACTGGTTTACATATAAATAAAAATGACCTTCGAGGGTGTGCTCTACATTATCATAAAGCTGATCTTCGAGAGAAAAATATTAAAAAGCCGCTTCTAAGTATGTCCCCGGCTGCACTTGATATCATGAGATTACTCCTCTGGACTATGAATTACGACGATCGACACTTTTGCATTTCCACACACTTCTCGGCTTAGTGTTTGCATAGTGACAAAGTAATTCCATACGGGAAGCGTATATTTTCAAGGGCAAGGGAAGTAGTGTAGGTCGTTATTGCATCGTGTGATGAAATTTTAATTGTCCACAGCAAGAGTGCATCCTTCACCTGGCTCATCGTACACATCTGACGTTCAAATTCGGTAGATCCTTCAAGGACCTGTGTTCGTTGAACTGTGTTGCATCATCTTTGTTTGCATAACGAACAACGATTAATAATTCTTATCTGTGTGCGCCATATAGGTACAACCGAATGATGCTCTCATTTCCATTGTAAAACGTAGTAAAGCAATCTATCGTAGATGATAACACCATAAGCCACTTACCGAAGTCTATGAATTGTTTGATACTCAAAGGTGAAGGGTTGAACTGGGAATAGAAATCCAACATCTTATTGATGTTGGACATCCGCACCGGAAATAGACGCATTTTGCTATGTAGATTTGGTTACTGTATCGCTCTCAGGTAGATGGTTTTGATGCCGCACTTAAACACTTCGCCAAACATCCACAAATTCACTGTTTGCGCAAAACGAATATCTTATCTAACAAAGTAAATGCAGAACGCTTGGAATAACACTTGCTGCGTCTTCGCGGAGCACTATTTTTTTTTACGTCTGAAGACGCGAGCCGGGGATTTTCCGCTTTCGGAAGCAGAACAAAAAGTTATAAACCGATTTTTTTCGTTGCCATTATTGAAGTCTAAACACTCACTCACTTACGGCAGGCGGGCCTTCAATGACACCTCAAAAACAAGTAGCACTGAGTCTGTGCAATTTTTCCGAGAGGCGATAAGTGGCTAATGGGTGATACATCAGGCGAGGATGTTGTGTAACAGTATTGGAAACGCCTATTTTGTTATATTGACGTCACAGTTTTCGTACGAAGTCATTTGAATGTTATTCTTGGTCTTATTCTGTTTCATAAGTTAAAATTGGCTTTTTAATCTTATTTTTGAATAATTTTTTATAGGTTAATATTGATAACTCAAGTTTGTATATGTGTTTTAAAATATACGTATTATCCAAGTTTAAGCTTCTGAATTCATAATTGTAGGCTAAAGTCTACGTTGTTTTCGTTCACATGTTATTTGGTTATTTGAATTCCTCAATGTAAAGAAAGTGATGACTATTTTATAGTAAACCATTTATTTTATTGAAAGATAGGGAAGTGGAACTCTCAGAGTGAAACCATCTCGGCAGGGGTCCTATTTTGGGCTTTTTTTGAACGCAATGAGATGCGTATGGTATCTAGCCGTGTACAAAATTTCAAGTCAATTGGTTTGGAATTGACTGAGTTATAGCAAAGAGTGCCCAAAATACCGGCCGCTGCCCAAGTGGTTCGCTAAATAAGCGAATAAGGGGGTTCAGGGAAAAATGGACATGTGCATACACATGTTTCGCAAGTAGGCCCCACTGGTTGTCCACTTTGTATCGTACATTTTCTTCTAACACGTAAAGATAATCGATTTACAATTTATCATTATTTAATTATTCATTAGTCTACCTGTTTGAAACATGTAGTGAATAAACTAGACTTGTAGCAGTACTGATTGTATGTTTTTCTCTGTTTCGTCGTTATGATAATATTTTGTTTTATCTTATTTAGTTTGTAGATGTTTAGAGATTAGTTATTATAATTAGGAGGTTAACCAGCCTGTGGCTGAAAGCCTCACTAATAAAGAAATAATAATAATAATAATAATAATTTATTATAATTTTCAAAGTGATTCTTACTTTGTTGAAATTAATGGTACTAAGCAATCGATTGTCACTAGGAGTTTCTGTGAACTTTTTGTGTTTATTTTTTTGTGGATCCTTGATTATGAAGTAATGTAGCTACCTTCTACCCCCGTTGGTTTGAACGACACCTCATGCAAACCAATGGGATTCATTTTTAATTTGAACTTCTAGCAACCCTGTGGGCGTCGGAAAACACACTGCTGGCAACCTTACATATGATGTTTTGTTATGATTACGTATTTCGTTTCACCCCGTTGTATTGGCAGAATAACGTTTGAACCATTTTTAATTTGAACGATATGCAGATTCTAGTTCCAGGGGTCTTTCCGTTAGCCTAGTGGTTAAGGCTATGGATCGCCAATCCGGAGACGGCGGGTTCGATTCCCGTTCTAGTCGGGGAAATTTTCTCGACTCCCTGGGTACACGCTAAGAAAATGATACTCTTAATTGAGTTCTTTTCACACATCTCCGAGCTAAACTGGGACAACACAAAAAATGAGCAAATGTCGGTTTACTCATTTTAGAGTAACTGTTGTTCTTGAAAAAAGTCATGAGTAAAATTTACACAGCGAAGCGTTTTCATGAAGCGTTACGATGATGAGTGATTTTTACACACCACAAACGCTTCGCTTGTTTAGAATTGGATGAGCAAAATTTACTCATCGGTTAGTAAAATGGAATGGTTTAGAAATTTCTTGCGCAAACGAAATGTTCTTAGCGCGCGTTGAAAATCGGAATTTTAACACGCGATTGCCAATTTTTCTTCGCACGTCCAGCTCATTACGCTTGCCGTACGACGTAAAATAGTACTCTCACGTGTCAAAAATCAGATTTTCAACCGCGTCGGAAGTAAAATCTGCAATTTGATAGTTTTTATATTACTCTTTTTATATATGTATTTATGTTTTATTCGTTTTAATGCATTTTTTTTGTTTTTTTTTTTTTTTAATTTCTTGGCATATGGCATAATCACTGATACAGAGCCTGCTCTTCAGTGTCTCATGAGTATAGTGTAGGCTAAAGATAAGCCTATATACTGCCCGTCTTCGCATATCAGTCCGTGTCGTTTTCACTCACGTGGTCATTTAAAACAAATTTGATATTTTTAACGCCTCATTTCACAGCTTAATATGGTACGAATAGGGTATGCATGAAGTGAATACAGTTTTTATGGATGGAGTTATAGTACAGTAATATGCGAAGAGGGGCAGTATCATCAAAGTGTTTTTGAAATGTTACAATTTTTTTCTGTTTTTGATTATTTCTTCTATAGCCTAAAAATAATCGCTTTGACGCAAAGCTCTGTCAATAATATCGCTTTAAAACCATACTGCCCCCACTCGCATAACGTTCCCATCTTTGCTGGGACTGTTCTATTCTTGGTTGTATTTGCTGTTATTCGAGTGGACGCAATACAATCAGAGAGAAAGTTTATTTTACAAATATTTTTGATTAAGTGCTTAAGCTCATCAGTGTACCGGTTATGGCTAATTCCTATCATTGACATACGCCATAATAAGTACAAAAAGTAGTTATGGCTCCGTTTATTTTTTTTTTTCCTATAAAGTATGGAAACTGATACTAATCTATCATTTAACAACACTATACTCGATGAATTGTGAGAGCTTTGTTCTTCTTCTCCATTCTGGGTGTACGTTCTGGCCACTGGAACTTGGCCTGTCTCTTTTCAACTTGGTGCTCTTTAATCACTTCTGGCACCTCGGACGACTTTTTGACGGCACCCGGACGGCATTTTGGCTCCTCGGACGCTCCTGGTTTCTGTAGCAAAAATACAAAAATTCAATATGTTGGACGGATTAACAGATTGATAAATTGCAACTTCGACGTTTTCTGTTTCCAATATTGTCTGGGGCAAATGAATGAAGTAATCGACATTTTATTTTTGGTATAACTGTAGCACCCCACTTATGATAATGGATCAAGAAACAACCAAAATAATAAACAAATATGCATTGATAATTACCTGTCTGTTTCATTGTTGAAAAGCGCGATACAATGGCTGGGTGTACGTTCCCACTGGAACTTGGCCTGCCTCTTTTCAGTTTAGTGTTGTTTGAGCACTTCTGACGCCTCCGACGACATTGTGACGGCACCCCGGACGGCATTTTTGGCACCTCGGACGCTCCTGATTTCTGTAGAGAAGATGCAAAAATTTAATAGGGCTGTTTAACAGAAATGTTTGATAAATTGCAACTTCGGCGTTTTCTGTATTCCGATATTGTCTAGGGCAGGTTAATGAAGCCATCGACATTTTATTTTTGGTATAACTGTAGCACCCCACTTATGATAATGGATCAAGAAACAACCAAAATAATAAACAAATACGCATTAATAATTACCTGCCTTTCATTGATGAAAACCGTGGTACAATGGTTGCGCTTGAATTAATCTGCATCGGCTCTTCTTGATCTCCTTGCTTCCCAACTGGGGTGGGGTTGGTATGGTTACCGAATCTCAGCTCGTATAGGAGTTCGGATCCATATACGTTGGACTAGCGGGCTGTCGCTTAGGTTAGGTATCTTTATTAAAGAGATTTTCAGCCCGAGGCTGGTTCATCTATTAGGGAATTATAAAAATATAATCCAATGAAATAAAATGTGGGGTAGAAGCATCAGTTTTGGCCATAGTACGTTATTCATTCTGTTGCGATCTAAATCAGCATTAACTTATTTGTTTCTACTAGATACTAATATAATATGATGATTGAAGCTTTGAAAACCAGAAAATTTTATTGAAAAATGCAAGAAATAAATATTTTTCCTCAAAAACTCAGCGTCTACTTTGGCCAGTGTGCTTTTAACTTGGCCACTCGCATTACGGGATTGGCCAAAATAGAAATCAAAGTTGAGAATATGGTGAAAACTGACGCAGTGCTTCTGTTGTGCCACTTTAAAAGCAAAACTCGAATATTACTGCATTTTTATAATAATAATTTCCCTTAGACAGCCAAAAACCGGTGCCCGTATCCTGTCAACCAGTACTTACAGCACGAACGACGTCCCGACCAAGGGGAATAGCACTTCCTTTACTAACCGGAAAAATCCGCATTTATCCGTTGATGACCGTCGTTAACCGCGTCTAACTGCTGCTCAGTTAGCAGCGGTTAGCGACGGTTAGGAACGGATAAATGCGGATTTTCCGGTTACAAAAAGATATGTCATTCTCCTTGGTCCCGACAAACTCTCTCTCACGATCACTATGCCGGTATCAACTGCTTTCACGGATGTCGTCGTTATTTCCGGTGTATCCTGTTCCCGCGGTTGTACCAGAAAGCCGCTTCCGCCTCCGCTGTAGAAAATTCTGACCTAACCGAAGAACACACAACTGATTCGCAAGCAAACCGTTTTCCCAAGCCAATTTTTCTCAAATATATGATAATACCTATTGGAAAGTGGAGATGCTTTTGTGGTATTTTCAAGTCAAGTGGTATTTTAAATCCGTGAAAAATAAATTTTACTTACCTTCCAGTATTGCCAAGGTAGCGGCGTCCAGCCGCTTTCTCAATTGCTCCATCCTGTCCGGAGGAGCACGGATTTCGTGAGGAATTCACCGGGACAGCATCCGCACAACGCGAGATAAAAACAAAAACTCCAAGTTTGTTTCGAAATTTGACATTTCATTCATTTCGAACCGTTTTCTAAACAAACGCTAAAAGCTAATTTACACAAAATGTGAGTTTACGAACAGTTACTCACATTATGAGCAAAATTTTTACTCACCGAAGCGTTCTTGTGCACGAAACGGTTCGATGAGTGAATTTAACACAGCCGGTATGTAACATTTTCTTAGCGTGTATAGTGTATCATTGTATTTGCCTCACAATATACAAATCCTTGCAATGGCAGGCAAAGGAAGCCCTCCAAACTGTGGAAGTGCTCAAAGAACACTAAGTTGAAGTGAGGCAGGCCAATAGGCTGTTCAAACTTATTAAGAACAAAAGATAAACTAATCATTTTTGATATGTTGAATGTTTTGTGTAGCTTAAATTAGCTAGAATGAATTCTCGCTTGGATCTATTTTTATGAAACAAGGGAATTTATATAAGATTATTTATCAGATTCAAAGAACACATGTAATATCGAATTATTATTTTTCTCATGTCTACTCTAAAAAAAGAATAAAACAGGAAAACAATATGATTTGAATTCATTCTACACATTCGAGTATCCAAAAATATTGTATGGATCTATAGTTATGAAACATAGTGTATGTAGAATAGTTCTTGCCTATTTATTCTTAATCACTTAACCTAATTTTACAGCTCTATTGTCCACTGGGGCACTACGTGAGCAATTTCAATTGACAGCTGCACTTTTTGTACAGCGCCTATATTCTATTCTACTTTATCGAACTGGTTTGCCTTTCTGCTGCTTTCACTTTTTTCTACTTTATACCTAGTAGAATGATGAGCACAAGGATGATGATGGATGGCCGTTGTTCCTTTCCAGTCCGATTGGGGGCCCATTATGAGTAGCAGTTCGCCGATGTCCAGGTATCCGGGTCCGTTTGAGCCATGGGGCTCAGAAGAGGGTCAGTGTCAGTTGCTCTCGGGGGAAAAGCAACTGACGAAAAATTGCAAGTGCCGGGGCTGGGAATCAAACCCATGACCATCCGCATATGAAGCGAACGTGTGACCAACTACGCCATGGGCCCCGGTAGTGAACACTTATTGAAAACTGCATAAAATTTCGAGTCTATTAACTTGTTTTATTCAGAGCGTTGCTGATAATTTTTATTTAATTATTAATGATTCAATTGAAAAAAAAAGTCATCATAATTACCATTTACCGTCTACCCCCGTTGGTTTCAACGACACCTTATGCAAACCACCGGGGTTCATTTTTAATTTGAACTTCTAGTAATCCTATGGGCATCGAAAAACACACTAATGGTAACCCTTTTTGCTGTTTTGTTTTGATTCTGCGTTCCGTTTCACCCCGTTCCAATAGCAGAATGACGTCTGAACGATATGCATTTTTAGTTTGAACGAGGTGCAGATTAGCGAGGGTTAAATTAAAAAGTGTTCAGATTAGATGCGGTCAAGCCAACGGGAGTAGACGGTATCTATTATTAATATTATCACTAGTTAATAATTGTCCTTCAGAAAATTCTGATCATGTTTATGTCAAGTATTACAAAATATTTTATAATATTTTATAGATCTTATGATTTTGAGAGAATTTATTATTAATATATTTTATCAAATCCAGCGGGAACCAGATTACTAAAAAATGAACGCAAAAATGTATTGCAATCTTGAGATGAAAATTTTAACAAATATAAGCTTATGCATTTAAACATCAGTACCTGCTGGGCTACATGACGGCTTCCTAGTTTGTGTGTCATACAGACGTGTTAATTTTTATGTAAAAACATAACAGGTCGTGTTCGCACTCAGACATACATGCTGAATTGTTGTTTTTGTTTGTGGCGCTTTTTTGATTACCCACAGGATTCGGCTTGATGATTCGCACATTTCTATTATCGTTATCGCTTGCGATTGGCTGTTTGTGTTCGCTATAAGGTATTCGTATGTTAAGTTAAACCAGTTAATCGCTCGTTGTTACTTAAGGCTACTTACAGTTTTGTTTTTCAAATAATGAAGAAATTCAGTCTGATCGTTGCAATTTGTGCCAATGGTGGAATTGGCATCAAAGGCGATCTTCCATGGAGATTGAGGTAAGTTTGTGGCCAACACTAACATCCACATTCTCATGTGATCACTTTTCTTGCAGACAGGAGCTAAAATATTTTTCGAGAATGACGAAGAAAATTCAAGACTCTGGCAAACGTAATGCCATCATTATGGGACGAAAGACTTACTTCGGAGTACCTGAGTCGAAGCGACCCTTGCCGGAAAGACTGAACATTATTCTGACTCGAGATCCCAGTGCCAATGCTTATCCGTCGGAGGTGATGGTGTGCACCAGCATGCAGGAAGCACTGAAGAAGCTTGACGAAGCTCCGTTGGTGAACGAAATTGAGAACGTATGGATCGTTGGTGGCAATGCAGTCTATAAGGAAGCGATGCAATCAGATAGATGTCACCGTATTTACCTGACTGAAATTAAGGAGACGTTCGAGTGTGATGCATTCTTCCCGGAAATTACCAGTGATTTTCAACTGGTGAAGAATGATGATGACGTTCCGGAGGACATTCAAGAGGAGAACGGGATTCAGTACCAGTACCGCATTTATGAAAAAGTGCCTGAGTAATAATTGAGCTTACTTGTTGAATTCATTCCATTAATATAATAGTGGTATATGTGCCCGGGGCAAACAGCCACGATAATAAAAGTTAATAATAGAAATATCATTTTAAACTGAGCTTCCTAAATCACATCTCTGAATAACTCTTGAGCAACATTTGAAAAGGGCCCAAGAGGTATTGTGTCTTTTTTCTAAAACGCTTCGTAGGGCATAAGAGCAGCCCGCCCACGCAAATGAACAGCGTTATCCGAAAGATCGATGTTTGCTCTATCTGATAACGATCTTAGTTTTTGTGAATAAGCTGAGGGGGGCTTAGGAGCGACGTGTGAAGTCATTGTTTACCAATGCTTGTATACCCTTTTCAAATGTTGCTCCAGAACTCTCGCTGAGATCGGCCCATTATTTTCATCATGTCTTCAAAAATGTTTGAGATGGTGATTTTCTTAAATTCCTCCCCAAAAAGTAAGTAAAATGC
>NC_085137.1:260816971-260894269 GCF_035046485.1 Aedes albopictus | reverse complement strand
AAAAAAAACAGACAGACAGACAGACAGACAGACAGACAGACAGACAGACAGACAGACAGACAGACAGACAGACAGACAGACAGACAGACAGACAGACAGACAGACAGACAGACAGACAGACAGACAGACAGACAGACAGACAGACAGACAGACAGACAGACAGACAGACAGACAGACAGACAGACAGACAGACAGACAGACAGACAGACAGACAGACAGACAGACAGACAGACAGACAGACAGACAGACAGACAGACAGACAGACAGACAGACAGACAGACAGACAGACAGACAGACAGACAGACAGACAGACAGACAGACAGACAGACAGACAGACAGACAGACAGACAGACAGACAGACAGACAGACAGACAGACAGACAGACAGACAGACAGACAGACAGACAGACAGACAGACAGACAGACAGACAGACAGACAGACAGACAGACAGACAGACAGACAGACAGACAGACAGACAGACAGACAGACAGACAGACAGACAGACAGACAGACAGACAGACAGACAGACAGACAGACAGACAGACAGACAGACAGACAGACAGACAGACAGACAGACAGACAGACAGACAGACAGACAGACAGACAGACAGACAGACAGACAGACAGACAGACAGACAGACAGACAGACAGACAGACAGACAGACAGACAGACAGACAGACAGACAGACAGACAGACAGACAGACAGACAGACAGACAGACAGACAGACAGACAGACAGACAGACAGACAGACAGACAGACAGACAGACAGACAGACAGACAGACAGACAGACAGACAGACAGACAGACAGACAGACAGACAGACAGACAGACAGACAGACAGACAGACAGACAGACAGACAGACAGACAGACAGACAGACAGACAGACAGACAGACAGACAGACAGACAGACAGACAGACAGACAGACAGACAGACAGACAGACAGACAGACAGACAGACAGACAGACAGACAGACAGACAGACAGACAGACAGACAGACAGACAGACAGACAGACAGACAGACAGACAGACAGACAGACAGACAGACAGACAGACAGACAGACAGACAGACAGACAGACAGACAGACAGACAGACAGACAGACAGACAGACAGACAGACAGACAGACAGACAGACAGACAGACAGACAGACAGACAGACAGACAGACAGACAGACAGACAGACAGACAGACAGACAGACAGACAGACAGACAGACAGACAGACAGACAGACAGACAGACAGACAGACAGACAGACAGACAGACAGACAGACAGACAGACAGACAGACAGACAGACAGACAGACAGACAGACAGACAGACAGACAGACAGACAGACAGACAGACAGACAGACAGACAGACAGACAGACAGACAGACAGACAGACAGACAGACAGACAGACAGACAGACAGACAGACAGACAGACAGACAGACAGACAGACAGACAGACAGACAGACAGACAGACAGACAGACAGACAGACAGACAGACAGACAGACAGACAGACAGACAGACAGACAGACAGACAGACAGACAGACAGACAGACAGACAGACAGACAGACAGACAGACAGACAGACAGACAGACAGACAGACAGACAGACAGACAGACAGACAGACAGACAGACAGACAGACAGACAGACAGACAGACAGACAGACAGACAGACAGACAGACAGACAGACAGACAGACAGACAGACAGACAGACAGACAGACAGACAGACAGACAGACAGACAGACAGACAGACAGACAGACAGACAGACAGACAGACAGACAGACAGACAGACAGACAGACAGACAGACAGACAGACAGACAGACAGACAGACAGACAGACAGACAGACAGACAGACAGACAGACAGACAGACAGACAGACAGACAGACAGACAGACAGACAGACAGACAGACAGACAGACAGACAGACAGACAGACAGACAGACAGACAGACAGACTATAACATATTTAAAACATATTTCGTTCCTAAGATATATGTTTGGGAAGCTGCTGAACCCGACTCCGGATAATCGAGTCCGACCTGTACAAGGTTTGTTAGCTCTCTAGCGCCGCCTAGCGGTGGAATTTTATATCAAACGGTACATCACCAGTAAGTCCTTGATCAGCTTAACTACTTTACCAAACACACCAACTCTCTAAGTAATCAGGGTGCTGAGATATTATTATTTTTAACCGCTTAACCTATTTTAAAGCTCTTTTGTCCACTAGGGCACTACGTGAGCGATTCCAATTGGCGGCTGCACTTACACTTTGTACAGCGAATAAATGTATTCATTTATATTCTTATTCTACTATCTCGAACTGGTTTGCCTTTGTGCTGCTTTCACTTTTCTACTTAGTCCATGGTAGAATGATGAGCACTATGATGAAATGATGTGTGGCTGTTGTTCCTTTTCCAGTCCGATTGGGGGTCGTCCATTATGAGTTGCCGTTCGCCGATATCCAATTATCCGGGTACGTTTGAGCTATGAGAGCTCAGAAGAGGGTCATGTGTCAGCCGCTCTCGGGGGGAAGAGCAACTGACGAAGTGCCGGGGCTGGGATCGAACCTATGACCATCCGCTTATGAAGCGAACTTATATAGCCACTGCGCCACGGGCCCTGGCTACGTGCTGAGATATAAGGTATGGAAATTTCGCTAGTATTATGTTTTTTTTGTCTTTGATTTCTGTCATAGACAAACAGACATAACAATGATAAAAATTTCCTGATTACTTCGAGAGATGGTGTCCTCGGCAAAATTGTTTGGCTTGTTAAGAACATACGGATGATGGGCCGTATGTTTTAAAATTCCACCACTAGGCGGCGCTAGAGATCAAACATATTTTATATTTCATATATCTCTGGATCCTGATCACATAGAAAGATGGTGTCTTTAGCGATATTGTTTGGTTGATCAACACCTCTCAGTTGATTAGCCAATTGGTTAAAGATTGTTTCACTAGGCGGCGCTAGTTGCAAATTTGCATGAGCATGCAACTTTTAATTAATATTCAAGTTAATATTCAGAAAAGTTTCAACAAGCTGTAACTTTTTATAAAATGCACCAAAACTTCTCAAGTTTCAACTGCTAGTTGCTCAACTAGTTAGCTATGAATGGTACATATTTGGACTCGATTGAATAACTTTACATGAGATTAGACCGCTTCTAATAAAATAATTCATATTAGAATGTTGTTTGTTAAAAGTGGTCTTTGAAAAGCATTTGACTCGACTTTAATATGTCCAGAGAAAAAAAAATACAGCATGTTGAATAATTTCGGCGAAATTTTTATCATTAGAGTGCTTTGCTGAAGAAACCAACTTTCTAAGTGATAGAAGTGCTGAGATATATGAAAGGCAAAAATTGTTTTCTCTCTAGCACACCCTAGTGGTGGAATTTTGCATCTACCCAAGCAACACACATGCTTACAAAACAGTGACGGCAGCGTATGTAAGGGATGTCCTACTGGCGCAAAATTTTCGAGCAGACGAGTTGAAGTTCACCGTGCGGCAATTTTCATTCACTTGCCTGCATATTCATATTCAGCTGCTCGATACTCATTTGTCAACTGAATGAAAGTCAATGAATATTTGTAAACATCTTACAAAGTGCTAAATTACTGATAAAATATTAACGTTTCGATTACATTTAACGGTGCTTTACACAGATCTTTTCCCATTTGATTGTAGTGGAGTGTTTTTGGAAGGAATCGTAGCCATAAACGTAGGTAATTATGAAGATGTTTCTCGATCGGCTTCATATTCAATGACTACGAATTGACTGACTGTGTGAAGAGGGAGAGCGAAAATGAATTTGTTTGTTTTGAATGTTCAGTGCAGAATCATTCAAATTCGTGCTGTTTTCAGTCAATGACTATGAACATTTTGCACCCTGGCAGTAGGTCATAATGACTTCTATGCACCTTTGGAACACGCTTCCGTCACTGTTTTGTAACCATGTGTGTTGCTTGGGTAATGTCCCATCATCTTTAGGTTCTTGACCAGCCAAACAAGTTTGCAGAACACACCAACTCTCAAAGTAATCAGGGTTCTGAGATATATGGTATGAAAATTTGTCAGTGTTAAGTGTGTTTGTCTCTAATATCACAGAAATCCCAGACAAACAAACATTACGCAGAAATACCGTGATTTCGGGTGAAATTGATCACTTTTTGTAGTTTTTGGCGAATAATTCTGGAATACTTATCGATATGGATAAATTCAATGCTTTAAAAAAAGTACGACCATGGTTTTCATCAGTCAACGAGGTTAAAAATTCTGCTGCAAATCATTTCATTACAAAAAATATCATTTGAAATAAAAAATAAAAAAAAAAATTAGGGTGAAATTGATCAGTCAGTGAAATGTTTTTGTAAGTGATAAAAATATTTTTTCCTCCTAAATTAACCAACCTGAAATACGAAAAGCTATGCAAAATGTTTACTAGTTTACTAAATTTTGAATTATTCAAGTTTGAAGTTTAATAAATCTTAAGAAAACGCCTGAAACTATGCAATTTTCATACTAAATATGATATAACTTACGGAAAAGTGCAATTTTATGCATAAAATCAATATTTATAGAACTTTTGATGACGAAATCGGGTTGAGCGAATACTTGGCAGCTAGAAACATTCATTCGAATATTGATTACATTTGCGATACAGCTACGGTAACAAAAGTTTGAAAGTGTTTTTGAAGTTCGCCCGACAGGCAGTTTCGGAAAATATTGAATTTTATACAGAAATATGTGACTAATTGGCTGAAAAACATGTAAACTTATCGTTCAATAACCCTTGAGTCAGATGATGATCATTTTTTTTACAAATTGTTCAAAGTTTAAAGCGTTACTTTTAATGAATAAAAATGGGCCTCTCGACGATCAATTTCACCCCACTGATCAATTTCACCCGAAATCACGGTAATTTACATAGCATATATCTCAAGACTCGGATAACTCGGAGAGTACACACTTTTTCTCTATTCTGGAAATCGAAATACCAAATACGTATTGCATAGTTTTAAGCATAGTAGATGGTCGCCATCTTGGATTCCAAAATGTATCTAATTTGAAAAAATAATAATTATGATTGATATGCTGCATTGCATATGGTATCAAAATCTACAAAAAAAATAATTATTTCCCCAAGGGAATCAGCTTACTGGAAACTCATACATACATGAGAACATCAGAACATTGACCATCTTACCGCAAATTTGCACAAATATAAACCGCGTTGATTAAAAAATCCGCGTACATTAATTCAAAAATCCGCGTAAAAAACCTCGTAAATGAAAACCGCATAAAAAAAACTTGGTTGTATGTATTTCAATTACATGCACACCCTAGAATAATACAATACAATATAATAATTGAACATTTAGTGAGGAGGTGACGGTTGGAAACCAGATGTTTCCACTATAATTCTACCGAATTTTTAAGTTTTATTAGGGGGATTAGAGGCATAATGGACTCCCAAAGCAAATGAGTAGGTTAGGGGCCATCCATTAAGTACGTCACGGTCCTAGGGGGGAGGGGGGGTTTATGAAAATGTGACAAGCAATGTAATGAGTATAGGAAAAACCCGTACGAAGGGGGGAGGGGGGGGGGTTGAAAATTCCCAATTTTAGCGTGACGTACTTAATGGATGCTCCCTTAGGCCTGTATAACAGAGTGAAACTTAACATATTATCAGTTGACTTACAACTTTAACTTGTTTCCTGCGTTTTTCAGTCATTTACAACAGGTAGCATGCCTTTATTGTGAAGAAATAATGAATTATAATCCGTGTGTTTTTCAGGGCTGGTAGCAGAGGTACGGGGCGAAATGGACACCCATCGGGGCATAATGGACACCCCTGCATATTTTATGCTAATTCTTTGGTTACATCAACCAGTTAAGTAATTTGTCCTCGGAGATCAATACCACAGATATAATACTCTATCTTAGACGAGTGCATAACATCAAAGTTAATTAAATTAACTTTAGACTAAAATAGTCGGATTGATTTTTTCCAAACACTCTAAAACGCCTAACAGAATGCAATGCGCGTACATCCATTCGTAATTGCCAGTGTTCATTTCGCCCCGAATCGACTACAACATTAAAATTGCTAGGTATTTTAAGTAAATTCTGATCAAAAATAAAATACCGTGAGGGCGCCATTCACTGCTCATTTAACGGCATTTTCGTAAAGTTTAGGACATTGAAGATCGACGTTGGCGAGAATTGCACAATGCACATCTATTTTCGTTAACAACTCCATGATTATTTTGCTATTATAGAAAAAATATAAAACGATCGTAAAATTCGATTACAACCGAAAAAATGAAAACAAAAATGTGTTATCTCTTGGCTCCTATTACCGCTCATGCATCCATTCACCGCTCACTAGATTATTTTTTCATGAAACCACATAAGTTATTCATTCATAAAAACAAAATAACTTTTATTCACCATAATATTGATGATTCATGATGTTTAGTTCATCCTGTTTTGTCAAAATGATTTTTTTACGGGTTTTACTGTTGGATATTTTTTTCCGCTGTTTGCCCTGAACAGTTCCCATGCTGCCCTGCAGCGCAGTGAGGGAAACGTGATTTCAAGTACATCCATATCAAAACTTGATCAAGTTAAAGCTTTTTAATGTGGCAGCATGTTACATTCACTTTTGTTACGATACTTTACTAGCATTTGATAATTTTTGTAAGATTGACCCAAAATGAGCGGTGAATGGCGACCTCACGGTACTTCATCAATTGCTAAATCTCCGTATACATGTAAAGGTAACAATTCACTTGTTTTTATGGTGCACACTCCAACATTCGTAATTACCTTATTTGGTGCTGCTTCGAAATTATAAGAATTTCACCATATGAAAAACTTATTTCAATTTCAATGATATATTGGTTATTTTGGAGGATATACAGGGGATAGACAAAATGATCGGGACAGGCAAAATTTTCACTTTTCAAAAAGTGTTTAACTAACTGTAACTTTTCGAAAAGTGCATCGAATATTCTCAAATTTTTACTGTAAGTTAACTAGATATGTATTCGTGGTCCAAAATTAGAAAAGATCGGGCCATTCTCCACGAAGTTATAAAGATTCTTGAAAAAGGTAAAATTATCCGATAGCCAACTTTGAGCTGTTATATCTCCGGATTCAATGAACCGATTGAAATGAAATTTTGACAATTTATGACTTATATAATGAGCTATGAAAAACCATTGACTTAACTTTATATTTTTAACACGGAAGAAAATTATGACGATTAGATTATTTTTCTAATAAAACACCAAGTTTTACAAAATATCAACATCGTTTCAAAATTCAAGATGCAAATTATAGTTTATTTTATATTCCTCTAATTGACTTATATATAAATGTGTTGTGAAGGAAAGTAACAACATAGCCACCAATAAATTGAAAAAGTTACAGAATGCATATTAAAAATGGACCAATTTATTAAAAAATCGTGAAAAAATTAAAATCGCTATAATTTTGTCTCTTGTTAAAAATTTCAAGTTAAGTTAAATGTTTTCCAGAGTTCATTATATAAGTCATAAATGGTCAAAATTTCATTTCAATAGGTTCATTGAATCCGGAGATATAACAGCTCAAAGTTGGCTATCGGATAATTTTACCTTTTTTAAGAAAATTTATAACTTCGTGGAGAATGGCCCGATCTTTTTCAAATTTGAACCACTGATGCACAACTAATTGATGCACTCACAGTAAAAGTTTGAGAATATTTGATGCACTTTTAGAAAAGTTACAGCTAATGGAACTTTTTTTGAAAAGTGAAAATTTTGCTTGTCCCGATCATTTTATCTATCCCCTGTAAATGGTACTTTTTAAAAATATAACAATGACTTGTCCGTTCATACTTATGCATTAAAAGTTTTACATAAAAGTCAACGGTTTCGGCAAAAACAGGGGAGTCCATTTCGCCCCGGATGTCCATTATGCCCCTAATCCCCCTATATATATATTGTTAAATTATTTAACTGAATGAAATCATACTTGCAGCTTTGTAGCGGGTCCAATGGCAATCATGTGTTTCTTCATAGTTATCTGCTAAAAGAGTCGGTGCTGCCAATGCCTCTTCGCAACAATAACAGTACAAACGTACAAGGAACGCATCATACATACATGGCACATGTTTTTTTGTTCTATCTGTTTGTCAAAAATCTATTGAATTTTTCAAGCGCTCAATATGGTTTCACATTTTTCATTTGGGATGAAGAGTTGATAGAAGAGTTCATAGATAATAAACCCATAAACATAAATATACATACAAATATAATAGGGGTACTCACTAAACAGATTGAATGGCTGCGTAAGCCATGATTTTCTGCTTATTTGAAATATTTCATGATTTTGCGAATGAAATAATTAAAGATTGCCTTGGTGATCGCGACGTTTGATCAGTTTAATCAGTTTATGCTGTTAAGTAAATTCCCCTAATGATTGACCACTTAACCACAGAGACTTCTCTGTGACACAGAGACTTCTCTGTGACTTAACCTTTCAGGACGCGCGTCTTCAAGCAACCGAAACTGCACCACGCTCGCGCTGTATACGACGTGCGAGGTTTTTTTTGTAGTGTTGTACTTTTTACAACAGCGCGCGTCCTGAAGGGTTAATGATTTTAAATTAGGGATACCTACTCAATACTCACTAAAAAGATTAATTTGCTGCGTAAGCCATGATTTTCTGCTTATTTGAAATGTTTCATGATTTTGCGAATGAAATAATCAAAGATTGCCTTGGTGATCGCGAAGTTTAATCAGTTTACGCTGTTAAGTGAATGCCTCTCTTGATGTTTATTGAAATTAATCATTTATCTTTGATCGGTTGTTGCCCTTTGAACAGCTCAATTTGCTTGAGCTCTCTAGTGAAGCTCAATTTACGATAGCTTCTTATTGTGGCCATGCTGCGATTCTTCAAAATATTACCCTTAACTAGGGGTTAGTTTGCGAACCGTTTTGAGGTGCTACTCTTCACCTATCCTTTGCAACCAAACCGACCAACCTTTGAGAAGGTTTTTGTGTTTCTCAACCTATCGGTAGCAATATAACTTTATGTCGCTCAGCACCAGTGAAGCCACACCAGCGGAGCAGAACGAAATTGCATTTTCCCTTGCACAGCCATCTTCCTGTCCACAGAATTCGTCTCGCTGACTGGTTGGGTGATCTCGGTTGTGTTATCTTCCATGCGGAGCCCTTTTGACGGTTCCTTTTTCCAACGAAACCAAACTGTTAGCATGGGGTTTGTCAGCAATTAAGTTATATAAACATAAAAATATTGAATCTTTTACAAGGTCGTCATCGGCAATTAAGAAATCACTCCTTGGTCCTGTGCATAAATATGAAGCGAAAAACAAAAATCTCCTCAAAGTTAATTTCCAATGCACATTTTTAATAATTTCATCTATGATAATGCTTTTTTTATTTACTTTCTTCATACCTGAACCAAAAGGACAAATGGGAAATAATCCATTCACGGTTGAATTGCTTAAATCTGCCTTGTTTGTTGCGCTCACCAAAGCAAAGTCAAGTACTATTTGCATGGATTATCCTGAGATTCTACACGTTGATAATTCAAATTGCTTTTAATCTTATAAACGTTTCAGACATTCAAAAACAAAAAAAGAGCTACCACTGGCATAATAATTTCAATGATGCTCTTAAAGGGGTTTAGCTTAAACTTCAACCTATGGTCTAGGCGTTCTTAGATGACCGGAAAACTGTGGTAGATGATGAGCGCATAGAGGGCGCACTTCGTGCAAAATTGTTCAGAAATGCAAATGCCACCCAAATATGGAGCAAGTGGTATTGTTCATGCGCTGATTTCTGATGACTCAAGTAAGTAAATAATCTGCAATATGTAAATTTGATTTTGCAGTACATTTGGCCTGTTTGTCAATTGACATTTATTTTTTCGCTCATTGCACTTATTTAATTAAAACTGATGCTTTGTCCAATTTCAAAACTTTTGATTGTCCCCAAATGCAGACGTAACAAAATCATACATTTTAATCTCTTGCTGCAAAAAGGCGCAATTTAATTGCACATCAAAAGAAAGAAACATTTGCACATAAATAATATGCCTTAAAAATAATTGTTTATAGAAAGTCTCATGCCAGGTTCCTTTACAGCATTGAATAAAAAACTTTTCAAACTGTGCTTGGTCATCTTTGAAACTAAGCGTTAGATTTATACCGACCGAGCTCAATATGAATAAGTTTGAGAAAAACTAAGGGGGTTAGAAGCAAAAGGGTGTAAGTGACAAAAAGTTTTTCATCATTTTTTCATTCCATTCAAAATGTAAGGAGTTTCAAAATCGACCCAATTTTCTTTGATTCATTATAATTTTTAAATCGTCGTTGTGGAGCGGACCTGGCGTGATGGATAACGCACGCGACTATCACGCCGAGGACCTGGAATCGAATCCCACTCCCGACAAACTCGTAAAATGCGAGTTCTTCCTTCGAAAGGGAAGTAAAGCGTGGGTCCCGAGATGAACTATCCTAGGGCTAAAAATCTCGTTAGTACAGATAAAAAAATTAATTGTCGTAAAAATTATCTTAAAAAAAATTTAAAAGCTTGAAATATAAAGAATTTTGTGATATGCTCAGCTCAAAATCGACAAAATGGTCACTTAAACTCCTTTGTATCTGGGCCCCTCAAGTAATTGCATTTTTAGGGAGTAAAAATGGCTCAAAATGCCAGTAGGGGAGATCGAGGAATAATGGACACCCGGGGCGAAATGGACCCCCCTGTTTTTGCCGAAAACGTTGACTCTTATGTTAAAATTTTAATGCATAAGTGTAGAGGAACAAGTCATTGCTCTATTTTACATACCACTTATATCCTCCAAAATAACAAAAATATCTGTTTGTCTGTGGTAAAATTACTTCACCAAGTGCTTTTGTTTTTTTAATAGCGTCTTAGTCTTTTCTCTTCATAATATAAAAAGTTTTAAAACTAAATTTAAATATTAATTTTCAAAGATGTTTGATTAGGCGTAGAATGTTTAAGTATGTAATAGTGGCTGCAACCTCAACCAGCACAGGCAGCTGGGAGCATAATACGAATAATTTGTATTTTGAGCAACACGTTGAAAAAAAAAATCGCTTGTTGTAAACAGCGTCAGCGAGATGCTGGCGGCGATGACGACTTTCGCTGTTCCATAGTAAAAGAGGGACCATCTCTGATAAGGAAATTATTTTCATTAAAAAGCACTTAGAAGAACTTCTAGAAAATAAAACCCTGCAGGAATATACTGCAGAATATACAGCAGAATTCCTGCAGGAATTTCCGAAGGAATTCCCGGAAATATTTCTGAAGCTGGAGTGAGTTCTAAAGAATCATTGTAGATTTATTTTGAAGAATCTCAGAAGGATTTTTTGAAGCGGTTTTGATGGGAACCTCTTTAATGATTTAACTTTCGAAAGTGTCACTGGAGAAGTATCTGAAGGAATCCAGAGAAAACAGTTCTGAATAATTAGAACAAGGATTTTCTGAATAAATTTCAGGAGGGATACCTGAAGAAACTCCTGAAGAAAACACAGGTGAGACTCCTAAAAGAATCTCTTGAGGTATTTTCATAAACATTCTTTGAGAAATCCCATAATTGAATTCCTGGCCGATTTTCTGAAAGAATTCCCAGAATACTCGGCTGGTTTTAGTTCTGAAGAAATGCATAAAAGTATATTTTGAGAAACAAATTGACAAATCTTCGAGAAGTTTCTAAAGGATTTCATGTAAAATTTTTGAACATGGCCACGAAACATGGACTCTATGTGCAAACGACCAACGCGCCCTTGGAGTTTACGAACGGAAGATGTTGTGTACTATCTACGGCGGAGTGCAGATGGAAGATGGGACTTACTTACTTTCAGTCCTGGACACCCACGGTGGTGCAGAGGGCCGAAGAAGATGGGACTTGGAGAAGATGAATGAATACCGAGCTGCATCTGGCTGCTGAGAGAACCAACCATCGTACTTACCTTACTTACCGATCAGGCTAAGGCCGTGGTGGTCTCTGCTGTACATAGTAGTCGTCTCCATTCCACTCGGTCCATGACTGTTTGTCTACAGTTCCGCACTCTGCGTAGGGTCCGCAGATCGTCCTCCACTTGGTCGACCCACCTAGCTCGCTGCGCTCCACGTCCTCTTGTACCGGTCGGATGACTCTCGAAAACCATTTAAGTCGGGTTGCTATCCGACATCCTGATGACGTAACCCACCCACCGTAGCCTCCCGATTTTCGCGGTATGGACGATGAACCAACCATCGTCCACACCGCGAAAATCGGGGGAAGCTACGATTAAATTCTCGAGAGCCATCCGACCGGTACAAGAAGACGTGGTGCGCAGCGAGCTAGGTGGATCGATCTAGTGGAGGACGATTTGCGAACCCTTCGCAGAGTGCAGAACTGGAGACGCACAGCCATGGACCAAGTAGAATGGAGACGAATCCTACGTACAGCGGAGGACACTCAGGACTTAGTATGACCAGTAAGGTAAGTAAGTAAGGAACATATTCTGAAAAAAAAATCCCTAGAGATTTTCCCGAGGAATCCTCAAAGGATTTCCTAAAGAATTCGTAAGGACAAATCCTTTAAGGTCGCGCTTCCTAAACTCTGTTTTTGTAACGTTCTGCAGGCTTGCTTAAACTAGTTGAAAAAGCGAACCGGCTACATGTTGGGGCGCCTCGAAAATCGAGTTTGGGAAGCGCTGCTTTAAGCAATTTCTGAAAGAAGGTTTAGAAGAAGGTTTTATGAGTTTTTATTTGTAGTAATTCCTGAAAAAAAAAAAAGGCATTGGAAATTTTCTTAAATGATTCGTAGAGGATACTCTAAAAGAATATCTAGAACCAATCAATGGAAGATTTATTGGAGTTCTATAGGAGTTCTAGAGGAATCTCTAAAGGATTTTTTTTAAATCCCTGTCTGATTCTCTCGAATATTTCTTGGAAACTTTGTTGCATTTGTTTGAGGAATCTATAGAAGAAAAATTTTGTAGGAATTTTAAGAAAAAAATATAAAGGAGTGTCTAGAAGAATCATTGAAAGATTTTTTGAAGAGTTTCTTAAGGCATCTGCGGAAGACTTTCCAATAGATTCCTAGGAGAGATTTCTGAAGCAATCTCTCGAGGATTTTCTGAAGGAACTCATGGAAGAACTACCGAGCAAATGAATGGGAGATTTTCCAAAGGAATGCTTCAAAAAGTGTCTGAAGTAATTCTTGGAAGATTTTCTAAAAGTATTACCTCGAGAAATTTCCAAAGGAGTCCCTGAAAAAACTTTTGATCGAATCCTTGAAAGAATTCCAGAAAGAATTCCTGGAGGAAATTCATAATCAACCTAAGATGTTAGGTTTTTTGCAATACGATGGCGTAGTGTCCGATCAGCATGCCTGTCTGGGTCATATTGACCCCAACGGCCGACATCCTACTAGGGGTAAAGTATCCATGTTAGATTTACTTATAGAATACTTGGAGAAATTTCTGGAGGCTTCTTCGGCCTAATTTTTGAAGAAATTCATGTAAAACTTACTAAAATCTCCTCGGATAAATTTTCTGACGAAGTGACGAAATACCTGTAGATTTTTTTTGGAAAGGAATCATGCGAAATGAAGCCTTGTATGGTTTTTTTTAAACCGTGAAATTCTAAAGGAATCTAAGGAAATTCCTAAGAGAGTTTCTGAAGCACTTTTTGGATGTTTTTTTTTTTTGAAAAATCTCCATTAGAGTTTTCTAAAGGAATTACTGAAAATCCCTGGAATATTACTTTTCCTTTGGGAAAAAAATCTGTGGATATTTCTGTGGAAGAAGCTTCAAACGCAGAGGCTTTTTATGCATGTATGGAGCGCAAAAGAATTGGTGGAAGACTTACAAAATAAACTATTTTTTATATCTTCTTCTTCTTTTATGGCTCTACGTTCCCATTGGAACTTGGCCTCTTCAACTTAGTGTTCTTTGAGCACATTTATTAATTGAAGGGCTTTCTTTGCCTGTCATTGCATGAATTTGTATATTGTGAGGCAAAACAATGATGCACTATGTGCAGGGAGTCGAGAAAATTTCCCGACCGGAACGGGAATCGAGTTGGTTTGGCGATTCATAGCCTTTAACCCAACTATTTTGTGCATATAAGGGCGAAAATGAAACGAAAAAATCACATGTCATTTTTTATGGTCGGTGTAAGTCAAATAGGACCAAGTAGGTATCAAAATAGATGAAAATAAGATTTCCATGGAATTTAATCAAGAATTTAGTATTGTTCTGCGCTGCAAAACTAAGTGATTTCCAACCTGCCATATGCTTTTATTATAATATATCATTTCGAAAAACATTTTAAAAAAATCTGGCGTTCGATTTGAATAGGTTGAATATATAGGGGGTGGCCAAAATGTTAGGGATATCGAGATGAACCAGCCGAGGGCTGAAAATCTCGATAATAAAGAAAAATAATAATAATAATAATGTTTGGGATAGGCAGCTTTTTTTCTCCCACAAAAAAATTCAACATGCTGTAGCTTTCCATACAGTGCATCAAAAAATCTCAAATTTTGACTGTTTATCAACCTGTTATATGTGCATCATTGGAACAAATTTGGGCTCGATTGAATATTTTTTCGCGAAGTTAGAATCGCTCGGCTAAAACACTATTTTTTAGACAACTCATTTTTGAGCTTTCATATCTCGGAAACCAGGGAACCGAATCCAATGAATTGTTTAACGTTTATCAACAATATATTGATACTTAATACAACGTTATAAAATGTAATATTTTCTTACTGTGAATTAAGTTATACCGGGTTGAAATTTTTACCCATATGGAGGAAAATAAGTCAAATTTACAATACCACACAAAAATTACTAAATGTGTTCTTCCTTTAATCTAAATAGGCTCTGATATATGTGATTGAAGATAACTTGAGAACAGAAGTGGAAAATCTTTGGACATCAACACTAAAATTTATTGACATTGGCGTAAAAAAAATACATTTTTTCGAGAAAAATCCAAAAATGTCAATCCATGAGAACTTTTTTCAACGTTCAAAAAGTGTCTAGGGTAAGTGTACCAATTATGGCTATAGTACCAATTATTCGCCATAGTTGATTTTCACCCTTTAACGATATATATCAACAATGAAAAAAAATGTGACAAACAGATCACGTTCACAAAAGATGGTTGCACTCATTTAAAGTCTACATTTTGCTCAAATTATGGTAGAAATAAATAATTTTCCTTAAAATTTCGGCTTCCTTGCACCCTTTTTCGCCATAGTGTACCAATTATGGCTAATCCCATAAGAAATGCATGCAAATAGTGCGAAAAGGAACCGAAGTTAAATGTATTGATTGATGTATTGATAGTTTGTGAAGCATTTGTATATTGTTAGTGCACGTTCAAAATTTCATTCAATTCGGTTCACTGGTTTCCGAGATATGACAGCTCAAAAATGAGTTGTCCAAAAATAGTGTTTTACCCGAACGGCTCTAACTTTGCGATGGATTGATCAATCGAGCCCAAATTTGTACCAAATTTGTAGGTTGACAAACAGTCAAAATTTGAGATTTTTTGATGCACTCTATGAAAAGTTTTAGCATGTTGAACTTTTCTGTGCTAGAAAAAAAGTTGCCTATCCCAAACATTTTGGCCATCCCCTGTACATACATCTTTCCAGCAAGCAAAGAAGATCTCTGATTAAATTGCAATGCTCGATAATATTGCGCATTTCCAATCCCAGTGGACCCTTTTCGCTGTAGCATAAGTGCGGAATCGTAAGTGCGCGTGGTATTGCCCGTTGTAAAGATTCATAGATTCCGATGCAAATAAATGATAAGGCTCCTTTTCAGCGTAGGTGCTTTATAAATGTTTGTTTACAATGCAAAACTATCACCAAATGTGTACCTAAAAACACAGCGTAAAATATTCATCAGGATGCGGTCTGGTTTTATATCTGTGGGCCCACGCAAGAAAAATCCACGCAACTAATTTTCGCACAGGAGTCTAAGCAGTAGGCCGTCCCTTATTTTGCAAAAAATGGAAATGTTATAAGTTCGTTGTTGGAAAACGATCGTTTTAGCTTAGAAATAATCGTGTCAAAATTTGAAGTCCGTATCTCAAGGCTAAGTGGTCCCTCAAGGGACCTAAACTTGTCAAAAATTGTATGGAACTAAAAAAAAATATGAAACTTTTTTCGACGCAAAAAAACGCTATTCTACTAAAACCGATGATTTTAGGACCCTAAAGGGCCAAAACTATACTAAGAATTGCAATATCTCCACTCATTTTCAAGTTATTGAGCAAAGTAGGGTAGGTTTCCTTAGGGATCTGAAAAAGTGGTCAAAAACGTTGATTGTTTTGCTATTTTTTGCCAATAACTCAAAAATCTGTGAAGATATCGTCCTAAAATCATCGGTTTTAGTGGAATAGCGGATTTATTTCGTCGAGAAAAATTTCATGTTTTTTAGTTCCATACAATTTTTGACAACTTTAGGCCCCTTGCGGGACCACTTAGCGTTGAGATACGGTTTGACACGATAATTTTTGAGCTAAAACGATCGTTTTCCAACAACGAACTTATAACATTTGCAATTTTTGCAAAATAAGGGACGGCCTACTAAGCAGGTGGAATCTCCGCAATATCATATTGTTTGGCGCTTATTCGGTACCTCAATATGAATATGTGTGCAGAATACTCCAAATCGATTCGATACATAATCTCAGTTTTATTCACGATTCCGTAATTATGATAACTGCGAAAAGGGTCCGGTATAGGGTGAAATGCGCATTTGGTCCAACGTCCTAATTTAAAAAAATATCAACTGAAGATAAATAGTTATCAAACATGATTACCACTTAGACCATGCTGATTGGAGGATTCGAAACCTCCGAAACGAGTAAAAATACCTCTTGGAGGCATATGGATAAATATAGACAGAGTGAGAAGGGAATAAGCGAGAGCATCAGCGTAAAATAAATTCAGAAGCTGGAACATTTTGAAAATGGCGCCGACCAGATCGTTGCGGCGGCACCATTTATTAGTCGATCATCAATGACTAAAAAGCGGGTAAATAAATGTATGCTTTTATTTATTTTCGCTTTGGGAAGTGCTTCCTACGCTAATGGACCGTCTCTGCGTAGGTGTCGGAGCACAAATATTTCGATGATCTTCTGTTCCAACACACTTAATCCAGAAAGCAACTGCGTAAAGTGACTTTGGACGAGGCAAGTAAGTCGGAAGTTTGGCGGCTCGCGCAAAAGATGTGTCTGGAGTGAAGTAAAGTAAAAAAAAAACAAGTCCATTGATGAACTTGTGCATTAGAAGTGAGAGTGAACAGCATAATCATTGCACATATGCTGGAAAACGGGAAGTCAATTTTACGACCATCCCGATCGGCCAGACATGCTTAAGTGGCCTGTCTCGGTATGAAAAGGCGACGGACGGAACCAACGAATTAGGAAAAGACGACGATCTACAGTTTTGGCGGTGCCTTATGCCGCCTTGGATCGTCACTCAAGTGCGGAAGTAAATGAGGACACGATTATGGTAGCATCTGCTTTATCTTATCTTAAGTGTTTTTGGTTTTGGCACATGCCAATGTTTGATTATGAGCGATACATACGTAATGGGAAAGGATTTCAGTAGAAAAGTCAGTTAGAGGGATTGAATAGCATGGGAGTGGAACACAATTCGTATCACAGCATGATATTTGGTTAACCCGGTAGCGGTCACGTCGTGTACTGAGTACACGCACCATGAAAAATGCACGCTTGTGATACACAGCGTGAACGTGGTGCCGTTGAAGGTGATCGAAGACGCGACTGCTCGAGGGTTAATGTTAAAGACAATGAATTTTGAAATATTTCAGATTTCGCAAAATGCGTAATATGGAACTCGCATTTTTTAGTTTGTAGAGATGCGTATTTGCAATACAGAAGCAGTGGTTGGCAAAATTGGGCTTAAGTTAGGCATTAGTATTAAGTACATTATTATAAGTACACAAACACTCAGCGCTTAGAATTATCACTCTTTAATCAGCTGAGCACAGTTTAAGAACTTTTTTAGTTGTAATCCCAATAAAGAAAAAAAAAAGAATCTATTTCATAAATGGTTACAATTGGTCGAAAACCACGTGATATTTTTCTTCTTATTTCAAGCAAAACGAATCTGTTTCTTTTGAGAAATTCGAAGTGAGATGCTTTTGCAAGTGATTGATTTACACATGCTGATTGATTGTAATCGCGCGCTAAGCGGGTTGATCTGGGTATGGGTCCTTACGCGCCAAGTGACCGACCGCGTACAATCAACCATCACGAATTCGAACCAAATTTGGCTGAAATAGGTAGGGTGAAAGGGTATAATGCGCCCCACCGGGGCAAAACGCCCCTCTTTATTTTCTAGCGATTCAAGCGCTTTTCGCATGCGTGATCGATTAGAAATCACAAATATTGAAGAATTATTGCCATCAAGCTGGTCCGTTAGTAGATTGGTTCAGAAAAGCAATAATAATTTCAAAAAGTCTGAAATCAAGGCTTTTGGCGTAATATTTTACCTCTTGTGAGCTGACTTTTTTGTAAACGAAGCTAGTTCTGTTCGCTTGTGTTACTTTGCAACTTTTATGCAGTTAAACACTTGTTGAAAGACCCCCCTAGGATAAGCATGTGGTGGAATTATCCTCTGGGACAGTTTTATTACGGGGCTGGACGTTTTTCTTTTGATGGAGCGTATTGCCCCGTTTGTTTTGAAAAGGCAAATTTTGGAATGTTTTCGAAAAACGTTTCAAAGCTTCCATAGCCGCTTCTCCAAAGGCAAAGTTCACATGCAACACTTCACTAACTTTAGTAACAACGATTTGCAGTGAACAATAGATGGAATAAGGCGCCAGTTTCAGATATATTGCCATTTCTGCTTAGGGGGGGCATATTATACCTGTTTACCCTACCTTTTTAATAGGTACTTTTGTATGGCGCGTTCATGGCCATGAAACTTTCTTGTTCCGTACGCTTTGTTAACTAGTCCAACCCGAATAAATGTTGTATTGAGCAAACATTTCTGAATTATAGAAGGTTGAGTTTTAGTTTAGTTTCCTATTACGTTTACTATTTATTAAATTCTCTCACTATGTTTTATTACGTTTATTCAGTATAGATTGTTTGTTTTTATTCCGTTCTCCCTATGTTATATAGGGATATATATTATATATACTAATATCGTGCAAAGTGATAAAGAGAAAAAATCATCAAAAACAACAATTTCTTAGAAATGTGCAATTTCCGAAACAAGCACTAGCAACACACGAGCCACACACCCGAAAATCAGGAGCAAATTAGGGTAAAGCGACCAGAAAGCGGGTACCAAAACGCGCCGTATCAAAAACGATGATGGGTAGAGCGGCGATGTGCTGAGTTTGACTGCTCTGTCACCCCCACTGGCTAAAACAGCATGATCCTTCTAGATACGTAGAAAATATCCTCAAAAACTATTTTGGATTATTTCCAGGATTTTAATAGTGGTTTCGCAGCACGGTGTCACGAACACTAATGCAAATCTACTGGTTGAAAATATGCCCATTTGATTTTGCTGGGAACAGCTGATCTTTATTTACTATTTACAACCAGTAACTCAAGTGGTGTTCGTGTAATGCAGCGTGTACGTACACGCAACACTACTAAAAGCAGAAACCACTATAGGTCACTGCATGAAATTCTATCCATCTCTTTCACTCTTACAGAAATTTTGTAAACAACAAGGCCAAGAAACTTCAAAATCCCATACAAATTCAAAACAGTGCAGTGCCCTATTAGAAAATATTGCGGTAAAATAGAAAAAATCCAACGGGGTTGCGGTGGTTTCGACCGCCGCAGTCGTTCCGCAAACGTCAAAAGTGCTCGGTTCACGCTAAAAAGCTCTCACTCACTTGGTTGCCATAAAATTCAAAAATAATGAAAATTGTTTAATTTATGGTTTATGTAATGGCAATTGCTGCCACAACATGTAACTTATTTCTAAACTATATTAGGTGTAGTTTCAGCACTTTAGTATGCAACTGTACGCCATTGAACATAATTTAGATTTTCAACTATTTATTTTTGTTTCAAGGTTGTGTGCATACTTTTTGAAGTGTGCAGCAGTTTGACGTTTGCGGAACAGGTCCTCTTTGTCTTCTTCACTCCGCCAGGTTGGAAGATTTCTCTGGATAAGCAATATAAAAATCACAGGACGACCGGATTCCTTCGATTCGCCTTAACGCCTTAAACGCCTAAATGTATGCAATTTCGTGAAGGGTGGTTTGCGCCGGGTAACAAAACCCATCTATTATATATTTAGTTTAATAGTGTATGGAAAAATATCGTTTTGCATCTTCGCGCCATCTGTTGGCGATTTCAGTGCACTCTAAAACATGTCTGATTTGATTGAAACTATCTTACCCAGATTATATATTTTTACTTCTCGTTACACGGTCAGAAAATTCACTCATTTTCGAGCTAAAGTGGGACAACTCAAAATTGAGTAAATTTTTTTTCCAGCGATAGCGCTGGCCCAAGTGCGGAAAGCTCATCAGTTCAAGCCGCATATTATTCTTGATGATGCGAAGAATATTATACGGCTTAAACCAGTTGGATTTTTGCACTTGGTCCAGCGCTATCGCTGGAAATGCAATTTACTCATTTTTTGAGCTGTTCCAGTTTAGCTCAGTTTTGTGTGAATCTTACTCATTTTAGAATAACATTTTCTTAACGTGTACGCATTTTTTTCAATCTATAATAGCAATAAGCGACACATTGGTTTGTGCGGTGAGTAGTGAAACATGTGAATCAAGCAAACAGCTGCAATTTTAGGGAAATTCGACAATGATTTTATTTAAGGTTTTTAAGGGGACTGAGTCAGGTGCGATCAAGTCGATCGGTTTCTCTTCGTCGACTCTTTCTTTTGCTAACTTGACCAAAACAATCAAAATCATTATTTTTTTGTTTCTAGGTTTCTAGAGCAAGATGTAGCCGTGGTCTTCGTTCTTTCAACCTAAAAATCTTTGGAAAACTAAATACACTTTCCGTAATAGCACAAAGAGAGGATCGATGAAGAAAAATCGGAAATGCCAGTTAGGCCCTAATAGAAGAATCAGTGTCGAATTATTAGAGATGATTGGATACTCCACCTTGTGTTATTACTCATTCGTGTTTACGTATTTTGTATTTAGTGTGCATCTTATCGATTATTTTGATCGTTCACATTGTTTACCAAAATACGACATTTTCGTTTGTCGGCGACTGTTGTCAAACCGAAACACCGGCCCGGGAGACAAAAAATTGATTGTTGATTGTTTAGCTTGGCGCTTGTTTCGTTTACAAATCGCGATTTTGTTGTTCAAATAAAAATGAGTTCCGCGAAAAATCAGGACAAGAACGATAAAAATGCCCTGAAAACTTGTGTGGTAGAAGGGTGCGGTGCCGACTCCAAATCGTGTCCATATCTGTTCTTTCTGAAAGTTCCGCAAAATCCGGAACGACGCGTCGATTGGTGCGATGCCATGGGCGTTGCCGTCCAGAGGGGCAGAGTCTACTGCTGTACGCGACACTTCGAGATCCCTGGCGACTTCGACGGCGACGCACCTTCGGACAAGTCGAGCGGCATCCGGTTGAAGCTGAAAAGCGACGTGTTACCCCATAAGGACATTCCTTTGATGCGTAAGTGGCACAAGCTTTTTCAATTGATTGAAGGCTGTTGTAGGGTATTCGTTCCATTATTAAGCATAAGTGATTTTTTGTATTTTGTAATTTATTTATTAACACTACGATACCCCGTTGGCAGTAATACCATATTTCAGGTCAAGGATATGTGCCTTTCCTGGACCTGAAATAAGGTATTACTGCCAACAGGGTATCGTAAAATTGATTTTTCTTAAGTGATGGTTTCATTCTACTCTAAACAAATCGGATTGAAGCACTCTTTGTTCTGTTTTCTATTTTATTTATGTTAAAAGTAAGCAAGCTTGACAATAAATAGAACGGAAATTATCCGGTGCCGTAATTGCTTGTTGTCGAATACACGGTGTTCAATAAGTTCGGATACATCATATAACTTGAAATAATTTCATATCTGTAATCTAGATTTTCAAACTAAATGTATTTATTGAAAGGCCATATAACACTGATCAAATACAGCTTATGGTTTTGAATAACGTCTTTTTCCACTATTTTTTATAAGCCTTAGATGTATCTAAAGTTTTTTAGCTCCGGTACGCAAGAATAATTCTTGAAAAGTTGCCCATGCTTCAGCAGTATAAACCGTTGAATTTTGAGTTTACATCTCACTGTACTAAATACTAATAACTAAATTAATAGACAAGAGCTTTACACTGCTATTTAAGTGATGATATGATGATATATTTGCAAGTATAGTAAATTAATGCTTGTTTCTATGAAAATGGCATAAATGTATTATATAAAGCAAATTTAAGTTGAAATTTGCTACAATTAGGTTATAATCAAGTTTTGGAAAAGATAATTATGGGTTGAACTGAGATATGACACAGCCTTGCTTTTTCAAACAACAAAATTCATTTAAACGGGTACAGGGACAATTTTGGAAATTTTATGGATCATGATATAATGACTCCGCACTTAACCCAATCTGAATCTTAAAGATTATTTCGTATAGCCATAGTTCCTATAACTAATGCTGAGGACAATAACCTGATTTAATTCAACTAAACACCATTATTCAATAAAAACTAGGCAAAATGCCAATGAAAGACTTACGTGTCGGCCTAAAGGAATTTGTGACACATCTGCAATTATTACAAAAGGATAAAGGACAATGTATTTCAAAACATGTACTGTATTTGATCAGTGTTAGGTGAGCTTTCAATAAATACATTTACTTTGGAAATCTGAATTACAGATGGGAAATAAATTGAATTTGATTGTGTATCCGAACTTATTGAACACTGTGTAGGATGAAGCGGAAGATTACTGAGGGTCATATGACTATTTAGCATACTTTTTTTTTTAAATTTCACCATAAATTTTCACTCATGTTTAGTAAATGTCATATGGCGTATTTATAATGATCAATACATTTTTACTTGGACAGGAAATCGTTTTTTAATTAGGAGGTATCTTTATTCTTGATGTCAACACTAGCTGTCCTCCACAAATCTGCTCGTATTTCTTAGAATATTCATAAAAAATCCGAAGAGATATCAATCATTGTTGGTGATACACCCGACAAGATACAATAATATTATAGATTTTTTTTAAATGCTGTCAAAAACTATATTTTGAACGCAGTGGCGTAGCCAGAAATTGTCTCTGGGAGGGGTTTTCAACGGTCAATGATACCTTTTTTGATTTGACACTTACATTTTGTAAACAGTAGGTAATGGGAAATTGAATTCGTAGTTTGAAAATAGCGGCGCAGCCGAAAAAATTTTTCGTCGCAAAGCGCTTTATACTAAAAATTTGTTCCACAAATTTTGGCTCAGGGAAGGGGGGGTTAACCCTAAACCCCCCGTGGCTACGCCAGTGTTTGAACGTATTATTTATTGATAGGGTAGATCAGTGGCATTTTCGAGTCCATTATTTATTATTTTTTTGTTTTTATTAATGTGTATTTTAACTTAAATGCTAATTCTAATAGTGGCCCCTATAGCCACTGCTGTAAAGGCGTGGGTATTCAGCATGACCATGCTGAGGGTGACGGGTTCGATTCCCGGTCGGTCCAGGATCTTTTCGTAATGGAAATTTCCTTGACTTCCTTGGGCATAGAGTATCTTCGTGCCTGCCACACGATATACACATGCAAAATGGTCATTAGCAGAGGAAGCTCTCAGTTAAAAACTGTGGAAGTGCTCATAGAACACTAAGCTGAGTAGCAGGCTTGGTCCCAGTTGGGACGTTACGCCAAGAAGAAGAAGAAGAAGAAGCTAATTCTTCACTCAAACATTATTTATTTGATTATGTTAATAATTTTGTTATGTGACCAGTTAAGGGTATTTATTCAAACATGATTCACTGTCATAAGCATGAGCGTGAGCATAGATAACCGCACTATTCGTAGTTGCTACTCCGCGATTGACCGGAGGAATCGAAATTGCACAGAGAACAAATGAACGGGACCTGGGACTAGCCAAATCAGAGGCTCCCAAACTTTTCGCTTTCGCGGCGCCATTTGAAACATTTCCTAAAATGTCGCGGCGCACCAACACATTTTCAAAAAAATCATCGTCATTCTGGTTCAAAATTGTAAATACAATTGTGTAAAATTTTCAGTTCCATATTTTTTCTCTAGAATCCCAAGGAAATATCCAAACTATAATTATTGAAGGAAAATGGATAGACAATCAAATTGAATTTATTTCCCATATGTAATTCAGATTTCCAAAGTAAATGTATAAATTGAAAGCTCACATAATACTTATCAAGAACTTTTGTAATAATTGCAAATGTGTCTCAAGTTCTATTTTTTAATGTCCTAAACTTTACGAAAATGCCGTTAAATGAGCGGTGAATGGCGATCTCACGGTATAAGATTTAGATTGGATAAAGTCATTTTATCTTAATCCTTGAAATTGCTAAAATTATCGCTGTACCAGTTTTAATGATTATTGTTTTGTCAAAAAGCAAGGCTGCGTTATATCTCATTTTAACCCATAATTATCTTTTCCAAAACTTGATTATATCCCTATTGTGGCAAATTTTGGCCGAAATTGGCTTTATATAATATATTTATGCTATTTTCATAAAAACAAGCACAATTTGACTATACTTGTAAATTCATCGCAATATCATCACTGAAATAGCAGTGTAAAGCTTTCGCCTATTAATTTAGTTATTTTAATTTAGTATAGTGAGATATAAACTCAAAAGTCAACGTTTTAGACTTCTGTAGCATGAGCAACTTTTCGAAAATTATTCCAGCGTGCAGGAGATAACAAACTTTAGATACAGGGGATAGACAAAATGATCGGGACAGGTAAAATTTTTACTTCCCAAAAAATGCTCAACTTTTTGAAATATGCATCAATTATTCTCAAGCTTTTACTGTAAGTTCATCAACACTGTGTGTATCACTGGTCAATATCGGGCTATTTTGCAAGGACTTATAAAGAGTCTAGAAAAAGGTAAATTTGGCCGACAGCTGCTATATCTCCGAATTCAATGAACCGAATGCAATGGCATTTTGTGCATTTATGACTTATATAATGAGCTATGGAAAACTTTTGGCTAAACTCATTTTCATTTCACACGGAAGAAAATCATAACAACTAGATTATTTTTCTAATAAAACATCAAATTATTCAAAACTTCAACATCGTTTTAAAATTCAAGTTAATTTTAGTGTTTAATTTTAGTGTATATAAATTCTTTCCGGCTAAAGTCTACGCTCCATACAAATTTCAAAATTTGTATATGAAGAAAAGTCTACGAGGGGGAGGGGGAGTCTGAGATGTCCAAATTTTGGTCTACGTGGTTTATGAACAGCCCCTAATATGCTAAAGGCTTATTTAGCGATATGGTGAGATAATTTTATATACCGAATCTGCAAATCTGAAAATCCAAATTTTCATGAATGTTGGTGCTCGGGAACCTAAAAATCAATTGAGTTTTTATATTTTGAAAAAATGTACTAAGTTTTTGATTTTATATGAAAAAGCACCTGTTTCTGAGCCTCGACAGTTTTTCTTCCCTTCTGTTGGTTCTGTTTCAATTACCAAGCGGTGTATGTTCTCTCGTCGAGTCGCATGGTTCACGAAGGAACACAAAGAGGATACTCCGATATAAACAAGCTGCGGCGATGAGCGGGCATCGCTAAGTGTAACACTTACCGATGATCGCTCATCATTGGCTTGGGGCAACTGTGAATAATTGTTATTTTCATCAGTATTTAATGCGTTTTCGCTTTAAAAACGTGAAATACTATTTAATTTAACTGTATTCATGACGTTGCAGGTTGTGTAGTCACAATAAAAAAGAATTATGGCAATAAAATATTCTTACCGAATGCATCGCTTTCATTAGCGTCATCGAGCATCTTCTCTCTTGATTGCGCTCTCGTATCGAACCGGGCAAGAGAATGAACAGCATTTCGGGGAGCGTTCCCGATCATATTGGTTCATGAAATGTTACATTCGCGAATGTATCACTTGCTGAGCATGGACCATTCAGTGGTTCGCGATAAAAATCCACACACTGGTTGGGCATGCAGATTCAGAATACGTAATTATCTCAAACCCGCTAAAGAAGCCAATTTGAAGTTTGTATGGGAGCGATTTTTCGAATCACCCCTCGTCGCATTTTGTAGAGTAATGCGGGGCAAAAGTTCGCACGGGGTAAAAGTTCGCGGTGGGTCTTTTTTTGCGCACGAGTTAGGAACCCAAGCAAAGCTGTATGGGTTCGACTCATTATCTGGTCAGTTACTCGTCTACAAAAATTGGAACGATTTCGTTAACTTGTGGTAGAGCTATGCAAAAAAAAGTTAGCTGTAATTTTGAGAACTTTTTGAATAAGAATTTGTAGTGGCAGGAAGAAGAAGAATCTCATAATCATCTCTTCATGTCGAAGAATCGTTGTTCCATAGAAGTTCTAGAGGTGCACTCGAATGAACAACTAACTTCATGCGCAAGTATTTACTTACTATCTTCCAGGAAGCTTTGATTTTCGGCATATGGCCGATGTGCATTGCAATGACGGGCTTGGTGGTCTAGTGGCTACCGCTTCTGATTCGTATGCAGAAGGTCATGGGTTCAATCCCTGGCCCGTCCTTTTCATCCTACTTTGTATCTTTCTAATAGAGTTAAGAAACTATAGAGGACGAATGTCGCTGCTGTTCCCTTTGTTCTTGTTCGGAAACATGTCGGGTATCTATCTGTCAAATCGCATACTTTTTCGCTTTGACACTTATATCCCAGCCTATCTCCACCAGCAAAAGATGTTGCGGCAGCGACGCCAGCGACATTCTTCCTCTATAGTTTATTACCTCTATTATCTTTCTATCCACTTTCTCTCACTCTCTCTTCTCTACATATACAACTCATGTATATTCATATGTTCATAGCCATCGCTAGAACCAGAAACGAATTGAAAAAAGTCGTTTCCCTCCCTTCCAACTTCCACTCACAGCACAGTGTATATATAACGCCTATAAGTTATGCAACCAAAGCGTGCTGTGCCGCTTGACCTTATTCACCTTATTCACCACACAATCTATCACGAACACTATAAATAACCCTATCCATGGATCGCATCACCGACCCAACGGTGACTCCCAGATCTCCCATCCTTTCCGTCTAAACAATACCCCAGTCCGTGCGGGTTGTGGGACGCAGAGTGCTCTCGGTCTCTAGTAGCAACAACCAGTACACTCTAACATTCCTTTCCCTTCCGAGCTGACTATAAGGACTTGGCCGGCGCCGTTATTGATCAAATATGCATGAGCTGCTAAAATTGCACTTTGAGAATAAGTGGAATGTCCCAGCCCCTTATTCAGTTGGATCACAGTGCAACTGGTACCAGTTCAGATCAATCACGGAGGAGCAACCATTGACATGTATAGTCAGAATTGATCGTTGATCGTTGATCGATATGGCCGATGTGCATTGCAGTAATGATTGGAATAGCTGAATCAATAAGCAACGGCAAACAGTTTTATAGAAATCAGATATTCAAGTCATCTGATATAGTTATTAGTATCCCAAGTAACACCGAAAACATAATCCGAAACAGCAAAACATTTACTTTGTCCTACATCAATTGTTATAAAGTTTCTCGAAACATATTATGTTTCGTATGCTGATAATTAGTCGAATTTTGGTTTTCTGCAGTATGATAGAAAACATTTGTAACATAAACCAAATTCAGGGCCATGCTACACTACCGATCATAGAAATGTAGAATCGATTTTTATTACCTACGTAAAAAAAATATACTCCCAACCGAATTTTAGTTATGAATAACTATATAAAAAATGGCAGGAATATGTTACCACAAAATATAGGATAATCTAAAAGGGCCGATTTTAACGAGCATAATGCTCTTCGAGCCGCTTTAATGTATAAACCGTGATAATTATTTGATACTTGATATTTGTTTTTTTTTTATATCGTGACAGATATCATTCCGTTCAAATACCAAACCAAACATGAGAACAAACAACGACCACAAAAAATTTATCCACAAAAGCCTCGGGCTGAAAATCTCCCTAATAAAGCTAACAATAATAATACTCCACAAAAATATCAAGCCAATTTTGAATCATATCCCAAAACATGTATCATGCCATGTCACAGAGTGCTATATAATTTTATTTCTATTTTTTTTATTTTGGCTCGTTGCTGTGTCCAAAATATGTTGTCCCCTATTAGGACCAGTCAGACCCCTGGATGGGCAATGTGGGTTAGTATGTGGGAATGTCATTGAAGGTTTGTAATCCGAGGCTTTCAAAATCCAACAGGGCGCGTCCCCGGGGGAAAAGGGCGATTTCTCGCATGTGTAATGCAATCAGCCAATGTGATATCATCTCCTATGGTGTTGTAGTGCGACTAAATTATCTCATTCTGTGGGAATTCAAACATTGTAGTGTATTGTTTATAAACTTCAATTTTCTAAGCTTGACATGGTTTTGAAGACAAACATGAGATGAGAGAATTGCCTAATAGGAAAGTCACATCTGCGAAGCTTTTACATATGCAAATGCTATCCATGCACACTCAATCCTGAATTGCCTGTTCAGCACTTTTTTGACAAAAATAGAACAGCGGAACTATTTCGGTAGCCTCGGCAGAGCCGTAGCGTGGTTCCACGGCGCCCTTGGCAAGCATCCTGATTTGCGCCCCATAGTAATGTCTATTGTTTTCATTTTTATAAAATGTCTTCAAAAGTTGTTTTGTTTTGATATATTGGTGACATTTTTTGAGAAAAAATATATTTTTCTCGAGAATTTCATATTTGTTTCGAATTTCCATTAAAAACTGTTTTGAAAGCATTGCATTAAATTTTTTGTATTTTCAACGTTATATTTTTTGAGATATTTAGACATTCATCTGTTTATTTCTACCAAACTGTTTCACATGTTTTATTAGAAATTCATTCAGTTTTTTATATCACTTTTCAGCACAACTTCAATAGCTTTTTTTAACAGCATACTTCCTAAAGTTTATAACTATCCTGGAGTCCTCTAAGAAGCCTCACATGATCCATTCTTATATTTCCGTGAAAAGTTCAGTTTTGTGCGTACCACAGGTGCTTTATGAAATTTTCAAGATATTAAATCGAAATATTTCATAAGTAGATCTGTAGTAGTTTATTGCAAAAGCAATTGAGATTGGTAGGGGCTGTTTTTGGAATTAGTTGCTCTAATAACAAAATCTATCTTATCAACCTTAACTTTCATCAACTTATGTTGATTCGGGGGGCACGGACTATGGAAAGAAGGCTTGGAATAGCCAATAAATTATTTTAAAAACATAACTAAGACAAACAACTTGTAGCCATACAGCTAGATTTTTACAGGAACCATATTCATTGATGAGATCAAGTTTTAAAATGCAATGCTCAAGATTTTTGAAATGGTTGATTTGGTTGAAAATATATTTGGAAGATAACTTGAGACATAGTGAGAATGCTGATGGATTTAATAAAACTTCTACAGAAATTGTGATTTTTTTGAAAATTTACACAAAGCTTCCGATTTTTATTTCTTATTTTTTAAGATTAAATTGGGAAAAATATAGAATAATATCTTAAAAGGGGTATGAATTCCCAGGAAAAACTATTGTAAACATTCAAAAGAAAGTCTGAACAAATCTGTATATAGAAAAATGCTACAACAGCAAAAACATGATAACTGTGGGGTGTGAAAATATGTGTGTTTCTGAGATACAGTGCATTATTTTGAATCTTGTTAAAAACACCATACCATTCCTTCCAGCCTTTGGCAATTTGGCGCCCCTCTGAGGCTGGCGCCCTTGGCGGGGGCCAACCTGGCCAACCCCACGCTACGGCTCTGAGCCTCGGTAATCGATTTCACTGAGGCTCAGTACACCAACTGTCAAAACCGGGTGCAAAAGGTAAACAATGCAGTATAGTTGTATTCAGCTGTTCTATTTTCGTCAAAAAATTACCGAACACGGTATTCCAAATTAAGTGTGTGGGGTCATGTCTAGCATTTAATATGTATGGCAATGACTGGTTCTTACCTAGTAGGGGTACTACAAGACCACGCGGACTATTCGATTAAAGGCTTAATTGGGAATAGTATTTTTCCAGCACTGAAGGGACATTTTTGCGGGGTGACTGGCGTGAGCACCCTAAGGATCACGTTTAGTTTATTGAAAGTGAACACAATTTTTCAAGGTACCTCTCAGTACACGGAACCGCCAAACTACCCAAAATTGAGTTCTTTTGACGCAATCCCATAGTTCGGCCCAATAAGCCAAATTTGAGTAAATCGATTAAACTCACACTAGGTAAATTGCCTTCACCTCCAGCAAAAACATTTACTTAAGAGTAGGTAAATTCAACCCAAGACCCCCCCTCATTCAACCCAAATTTGAGTAAACCTGCATTTACCCAAAATTGGCTTATTGGGCACAAGGACCCCCGTTGGGTTGATGCATCTCTGTTTGTTTTTGACAACATCGGTGAGGGAAAGAGGGAAAACAACCTAATTTTGGGTAACTAGTTTATTCGATATACTCAGCTTTGAGTAAAATCGACCCAAAAATTAGGTAGTTTGATTTCTCCGTGTAGTTCTTTTCTATATCATGTTTTCTACCACCTATAATTATGGCAGGGTTCAAAATTCACAATAAGGATGATTTATTTGACTAAACAAAAAAGATGTTTTATGGTCAGTTCGAACATGCTGCGGGGCAAGACGAGTACCCCTACGGGGCAAGAAGAGTTTTTTTTTATCTGTATTAACGAGATTTTTAGCCCTAGGCTAGTTCATCTCGGGACCCACGCTTTACTTCCCTTCCGAAGGAAGAACTCACATTTTGCGAGTTTGTCGGGAGTAGGATTCGATCCCAGGTCCTCGGCGTGATAGTCAAGTGCTCTAACCATCACACCAGGTCCGCTCCACAGGCAAGAAGAGCACTTCATTAAAAACCCAATATTTTATCTATAAACTACCCATACAGTGATTGATATAGCAAATCTTGTTTATAACTATGGTATCACGTTCCAAAATTATCAGTTTCTTTTTAGATTATTAAAAAAAATGCGGTTTTATCATACTTTATACGAAATGACCCGAAAAACGACGAACGATTATTAAGTGGCTTATTTGTTAAAAATTCACGCAACTGATTGGATCGTAGTGTGCTCTGCCAGCAGCCGGTCGAATTTTTTTTCCTGTCAGAATTTTTCTCGTGGTTTTTTGTTTTTTTTTAATTCGGCCGGTGGTTTTTTTTAATTATTTATTTGAGACATTATAATAATTTCCTTTTGTGATCGCAGACAGTATTTTGTTTTTTTTTGTAACAATCGGATTCCAAATCCCTACCGCCGTCGTCTTTATCGTCATCGAGTTCCGCCGTGTTCCGTGGTGATAGTGTCGTGGTCGTTGCACCGGAAACTGGTAGAAAGGAAGTGATTCGTTGAACGCAATCCTCCCGTGGACAGAATTGCATGGGTGTGTTCTTTTGAGGGTGAAAATAATGGCCCTGTTACAATAGATGAAGTAGAAATTTTCTTCACGCAATCAGTGGATTAGCAGTGAGTGGTACTGCGTGGAAATTTGAATATACTGAGAATATTCCCGTAGATCATAAATCGCTTGTCTTTTTTCTCGCGTTTTGAACACGGATTAATGCCCTTGATTCCGCTGGCAAATATTCAGTGCAAGGTAAGTAAAAGGAAGGTAATCCAATATGCTAGATCACACAATCCGCCATATTGGAATTTTAAATGACAGCTGGCAAGCTTGTTTTGAATTGGGAGTTTATCAATAATAGCACGCCATGACCTAAAAGTTGTCACTTCATGTTGTATATACAAGCGAGCTAATATCGTGATTTCAATCAACGAGCGGGTGTCACAAATTCTAGAATTTAAGATAATCATACCAACGACTTCCTCTAGATAGAGCAATATTTCACGTCCCCTGAGAAATTCTTCTGAAATCCTGATGGAATTGCCAACAGTTTGGAAGGAAAGATTTGGAATATATGAGACCACCGGGTAAAATTTTAATTGCAAAACTAAGCTGCCGGAGCCGGAGAATGTTTACTGCTAGATTAGAAGTATGCGCTTCCGCCGAGAAGATGCTGCATCTAGGTGGTAGCGCTTCGCGCTTGGTGATAAATACCATCTCCGATAGGACCGGCACCGACTGAATTTTCCCCCTTCGACCCATCCGCGTAAAGAACGGTGCATCTTTGAAAACCACGTTCAATTACTTCCTATACGGTGGGTACTACCTTTTCTGGCGGGTCACCCGCCCTATTTGAGTGTTCTGTACGTTCCATTTACGGCCTGTGTGGTCCTTAGGAGTTAACAAGTAGGAGGAAATGTGCTTCTCGTTTTTTTCGGGGAAAAGCATAACAGTTCTACGAACGATCGTGTAGCAGCTGCTCTTCCACTGCGTCAAAAATTTTCACTTGTGTGGGGGTAAACAACAACTCCTAGCAACCCTAGTAACCCCACAGAAACCGATAGAGTACAGTGTAAACAAACTTGCCAGCAGTCGCCTCCAACACCCCCGCCATAAACCTCTCCCCGCATCTACTGACTGCGTATATGCCAGTACCTTCCATTATATTTACCTTGATTCAGTGTGTGAAAAGCAAGTGTCCTTCCGCGTAGATTCCTATTCGCGTACTCCGGCAGTGATGATATCAGTATTTATAGTGACTTATTTCTCCTCCCGGGATGCTGTATCATGTGTGCGAAGAAAAAACGACATGTCGGATGTGTGAACGAGTCCGGCTGATGCTCTTCAAGTGAAGCAGTTGATCTGTAGTGACTGTTTTTTTTCGGTAGACGACAGGAGACTAAACTTGGTGAGCCCGTTTCAATATACACGTTTTTTTTTCATCTTTTTAATGAATATTTCAAACTATCTACACTAAATACATTATACTGCGGGGTTACACACACACGGGGGATAGCCTAAGGGTGTTGAATGAACTGATGACCGGACTTAAGTTCGTGGAGTAGCCAGACTTTTGTCATGAGATAGCAACTTTTGTTGATTTCCGAAGGGATTCAGCGATTTTAACTCTCCCTGCTACAACAAACCATCAGGTAGATTATTCCCTCCCGGAATGATTCTGCAGTCATAGGTAATCTTTGCGCTGATGGTGGGTACACTTTAATCATCATCATCATCAAAAATTCTTGTGTAAACAAATCTCCAATGAATGCAAATTTATTCCAAGATTACTCAAGTTTATTCAAAAATACAATCATCAATAAAAAAACCTCTACATTCGTTACTAATATTTACTTTTTCAGCGGTAATAAGGTAAATCATACATATTACATAATTGAATATTTATTTATAATAACTTATCATATGCTTTTTTGCCAAGGAAAGCATCCCATCAAACCCCACCCAACTTCCAACTCCAGATATCTATGAAGTGGCCCAAGTTCTTGGACATGTTCTGAGTAGATATCTAATCAACATTTCCTCCCAATCCCCGCTGATCGTAAGGACCTGGCCAGGTGTCGAGAGTTCGTTAAATGAAAGGTTTGTCAAATCCCAGGCAACTTTTCTGGCGCATTAAACGTCTCTATCGACAGCCACCCCAGGATGTGTACGGTCGGCTATGCTATGCTATGCTATGCTATGCTATTTTTAAAAATTCACGCAACTAAATAGTTACAGAGGATACGGAAACCTATGTTTGGCACTATTGTGTGGATTACAATAATTTCAATATATTTTTATACTCCCATCAGGAGTGCTCATCTTGCCCCAATATAGATAAATACCTAAAATTGAATAAATTTTAATGTTTGTTGTTAAAAACCTTTTTCGAATATAACTTAAAATGCTTCGTAGTATGCTAGTAATGTTGGCTGATAATAAGAATTATGGTAAAAATTTGATTCTAACGTAAAAACCTTATTTTATTTTGATGATTTCTTAAAGGAAAATGCTAAAAATCCATGCTATTGTCTAATTTGACGATACTTTTCAATTCGTTCATTATGAAGTACCTTATTTCAGGTTTACAAACAGGATGAACTTTATTCTAACGGATTATGATGTTGTTTGGACAAAATTCATCATAAAAGTAGTAAAACGGAGGGGTGCTCATCTTGCCCCGGGTGGCCATCTTGCCCCGTCCTACCCTATTGTTTTTTTTTGGTTTTGGAAGGTATACGATTCACTATTGAGCCTTAAAATTATTTTGCATCTGAGTAGCATTGATATTCTCAAGTCTGTACCAACACCACAGACAAACAGACGTATCACTTGGAACAAAATGCGATAAAAATCATCGTCACGCAAACATAATCGCCCAATGCTAATTTTGCTGTGGTACGCAAATCCACTGAGTAGATGGCGGTAGTGAGTAAACGTCAAACAGGAGCAAAAACGATGCGAGCGCCATGAGCGAGCGATTTGCGAACTACAGAATATTTGAATTATCCGTTAAAAAGGGAAACGATGGGAAGTGAGTAGAGTGAGACGTCTGTTTGTCTGTGCCAACACCCTTATCCCACACCAAAATACTCTTTTCCTATCCCATGGCGTTTCTGTGGTTAGCAAAGACTATTCGGCCATTTCCCCTCCTTATCATCGGCTTTTGACTGACTTGCGCTCTCATTGCTCCACCAAATGCTGCAAAATGAAAAATGAAAATGTTTGGGCCGAACACACAATATATACTCTTCTAAATTCATCTTCGACTTATTGCCGGCCACAAATATATCACATTTAGCAAAATAACAACATTTTTGCTAAACTACACACTAAACACTAATAAATTCCATGAATGTAAACAAACGTGCTAACTAAGAACTTGTTAGATCAAGAAAGAAGAAAAATGAAAATGTCGTTTTGTTCCCAGTGGATCACTGATGATCGACACCACATGTTGGTCCTTGAAGTCAGTGTTTTATTGTTAACTTTTCTGTGAACCGATATTTTATTTTGCTAATATACATATGTTATGTATTTTTCTCTGTTGAAATTGATGTTTAGTTTTCGGTATATTGGATATTTAAAAAAAAATTCAAATGGAAAAAAATACAGACTTTCGAAAGATTGTTGGGCTCTTGAACAAAATCTAGCAGATGAAACATGTTTATGTATGTGATTGTGAAGAAAAAACGGATACGATCTAACTTATGTAGAATGTGTATAAACAGTGCAAGGTGTTGGATCGCCTGTGCTACCATGGGAAGGAAAGGGTTAACCATTAGGCTAACTGGAGAGCCTTCTAAAATTAGGAGGAGGTGTAAAATATTTTGCGTTACGTAGCGTTTCACTTAAAATTTATAAAATACAGTATTGAACCCATGTCGATAATCAATCTTTCTAGTGATGCCACCTTTTTTTTTTGTCTTACTGAACTTTTCTGGGGAATGTTATAGAATCGTATCGGCAAGTATGCGGGTGCTTTCCGAATAGGTAGGGATCGGAGCTGCATGTCAATCTTACAAGAGGTCTGAATTGCGTTGCCAGCCTTTACTGTGCTTTATCCATATTGAACATTTATAAATTAGTGAAAACAACCGTTACAGCTTGTCTGTCTATAGTTCCATTCTATGGTATGACATTATTTAGTAATAATTAATAAAATGCGTATTCTTTCTTTTCATATTTCAGATGATGTCAGGAATATTTACCGTCTCTTTGACTTGATGAAGGCTTCAGGAAAAATCGAAAAGCATTGTAAATATTTGCTTCCGACTATTGAGCACGATTTGAAAATTAAAGTCCCTTTGAACATCAAGCCGACGTCGCTAAACGAAGCTTACGAATACCTGCTGGAAAGAATCACAGACTATTTCAGCTCGGACCTTCCAAAGTCACGGTTTCAGCTGATGCAGATGTTGAAAAGCCATCGGGATAAAATTACCGAGATTACCAACAAGAAACCCTTGAGGGGAACGCTACAAGGTTCCGTTATGTTGAAAACCGTACAACCATTTCTACAGTATGAAGCAAAAGCTTGTCTTGATATACCAATCGGCCATAAAGAACTGGAACAGTTGTATTTCGTGTTGGAAGCAAACCAACTCAAAGCTTTCTTCCGGCCAATCACGGCAACTTCGCCCATCAGCGGTAGCGACGACAACGATTTCAAAGATCTGTTCTTTCTGCCTGGAATCCGAGTGAACTTGACTATACCTTTTGTGGAACTGACAAGAGAAGTGGCCTTGAATTCCGAAAAGTTCATCGTAAACACGAGCAGCATTCCAAAAACTTCGGATTCCAAACCGAATGGACTTGAATGGTTCCAGAAAGTTGACAAACCGTATCGACTGAAATCGTCCAAGGTTGGACAAAATGTTACCTTGGAGTATTTGGACATTTTGATAAACATGTTCCAAAAATATGAGTTTATGATGAGCCAACGGCAAAGATCGACCTTGATATCTCTATTACAGCTAACGAGAAAAGATTTGTCGGAATATGAAATGAAGGAGCTTCAAATTACCTACTGCCGTTATTTGTCTCGCTACAAATACCATCGCACTATAAACGAAGACATCGCCCAAGATCTTGGTGACGAGGAACTGTTTATGTTCGTGAAAGAAGTCGTCAATCCCGAGTTGAATTTCCAGTTTAGCACCGCAATCGACACTGACGTGGCAAGTATCGGGAAAATCGAGCAATTTTTCCGTCCGATCCTGGGTTACATTAACGAGCAGGCGGAGTACACCGATGGGGAACCGTACCTGAAGTTTGCCGAACAACTCAAAAAAGCCATTACATACACTTGCCAAGAGTGTAACACGACTTTTGACTCGCCGCTTGCGCATCTTACCATCAAAGAGCATCGTTTTTGTGGCACCAAGAAGTGGACGTGCGTTCACTGCAAGGAGTCATTCGTGGAAATGAAACTAGCCGGAGATATGTGGTCCCATAAGTGTTCCTAGATTGTATAACTGATTTGACTAATAAAAATAAGTTTTTTTTTATAAGGCCGGAACAAATCTCATTTTCTTCTTTGGTGGTAGTGCTCGTTGACTCGTAATGGGGGGGATTATAAATAATAACTACCTACTCGTTACTATCTAGACGGACCCGGTCGTGTTCGGTTCCGCCTGCCAGCATATACTTTGTTTTTAGTCGCATTCACCAACAGTCCGAGCTTTGCTGCTTCGCGTTTCAGGCGGGTGTATAGTTCTGACATCGTTCCAAATGTTCTGGCGATAATTGTGCTCATTCTGCGAATGGAGTGACGTGAGAAAAGTCGGAGTCGTACATCGAGGTGAGAAATCTCGACTCGAATGAGGTGACTCTCCATTTGATTTACACGGCGAGTCACTTCATTCGAGACGGTATTCCTCACTTCGATATACGACTCCGACTTTTCTCACGTCACTCCATTCGCAGAATGAGCACAGATGTCCATGTCGTCTGTCCACAAAGCACGCAAATTGACCGGATTTCGCAAAAATCATACTCCGGCTGTTGAGCCCGGCTCGTCGCATTACACCTTCCATAGTGATGTTAATGAATATGCATGAGAGTCCCTCACCTCAATACGTAATTTATGGACAGCCCCTAGTCAGCTTCCCAGGATTTTTCATAGCTCTGTGCGGTCGATACTGTAGATTAGAGGGGGTCAAACTAAAAAAGTGTTCAGATAACATGCGGCCAAACCAACGGGGGTGATGGTATAGAGAAACATCGATGAAATGAAGAATAAATGCGGACAAATACTGGGTTATTTTGTGTAGCCACCTTGAAGCAAAGTTGTAGAGTAAGTTTTTCGAAGGCATGAAAGATACGAAATAATAATACAATGTAAAATTATATTTCAAAACACGTACAATGACATTACAACTGAAATGCAAAAAAAAACTGCATCAGTATGGCCCATACTTATATAAAACTAAAATCAATCCGAAATCTCCTACTAATCATTTAGAAATTCTGAAAAGCGGAAAGCATTGAACACGACACGCTTGAGCTTGGTTTTTACATATGCATGTGCCACCCTAATGCTAGAATGTGAGCTCACTACTCGCACGGAGTGCCCTTGATTATGTCACTAATCTGTCCCGTCAAGATTCTATAGTTGTACTCTGCAGGATCCAAGGACGTAAAGATGAACATGGGAAGGCGATCGGAAAGCACCCACAAATTGCCTTCTGTGTCGACCTTCAGATCATTCGGAAACACCAGTGCATCGCTGTCCGAGTCAACCAGACCTTGCGTATCCGGAGTTAAGGGCTTTGCCGTATTCCAACAACCTACTCCATCTTTGTTCACCTGCGTGTAGAAAATGATTCCGGTTTCTGCATCGTAGAACTCAGCAGATGATTGTGAGTTTGGTCCACGATCACCCATCAGCTTGTAGTCGTAGTAAGATTCCGGACTTTGCGAATAAGTTTCGTTTTGCAGAATTCGATTCGATACCATGAATTCTTTCGTGCTTGAGAAGGCGTGGAAGTAAACCGGTCTAGATCCATCACGGAGTCGTTTTCCTACAGCCATTCCAAATACTCCATCGGTCCATTGGAAGTTGACGCCTCCAATATTGTAGTCTCCAGATAGTGGATCAAAGTGGAAGAAGTTATGCTTAACGCGCCAAGATTTATCCTCTTTGAAAGAATAGACTACCACTTGATAGCCTCCCAAGTCTGGCACATAGGCGTAGGCATTATCGCAATCTCCTCGTTCGGCATCGATAATCTGAAATGGTTCGAACAATATAGAACGTGGTGCAATGATCAGTACAAAAAAAAATCTATACTAACCACATTGGCGAAAAAGGAGTCTTCTTTCAGCAGTGATTCGGGGAAATAGTGTCTTCGAATGAGCTTGTCGGTATAAAGGTCAAAGATAGCGAGCGATGGAGTTGCATACGAAGTTGCGTCACCAAGAATGTCCGCAAGACCAGTATCCATGACCCAGAGGCGATCGCATTCATCCGCTCTTACTCGGAAGGTGGAGATGATAGTGCCATTGTCTTTCAGCATCTTTGACGAATCTCCATCATCTGAATTAGGAAAATAGAAGTCTTATTATTTCCATTCCGTAAAGTAGTTAATCTAACTTAAACAAAAAAAAATCTTATAATAAAGAAATCATGGATAATAGGGTGACTCACATTAAAAATATATAGAAAACTAGAAAAATTAGAAGTCTTATCTTACCCTCTGAACACCCAGAAGGCTCAAATGAGAATCGCATATTATCCAAAACTAAAAAAGCACTTTTCTCCAGAACGACGAAAAAGCGAACAAAATTACTGTGTCCAATTGTCATGATTGACTAAAAAAACTATCGGACGTTCTTATTTTCTTTGATTTGTGGATCATTTTGGGAAAAAGTGCTTTTTTAGTTCTGAACATTTGCCTTTCTCAATTGAGCCAGAAGCTACAGTCAAACTTTGAGTTTAGGCCTCACCTAAAGTACACAGGGTCATCTTTTTGACAAGGAATGAACTAAAGATCAAACATCTGATGAAAATTCGATCTAGTCAAATAACATGTTTAAGCATTGGTTTCTTTTTGGACAAATATTCGACATTGTGTACTAGGATCTTTAGAGGGCACTCAACGAGCTTGAAATTAGTATGAAAAACAGAAAAAACATGCCTGCTTTTGAATTTCAATGACATTTTCACTGCCAAAGTGAACGAAGTCAGAAAATTGAAAAATGAACCATTCGGAAAAAGTAAAATATTAATATTTTGAGAAAGGAATATATGTTTTATGTTATCTAGCATATGAAAGCTTGGTGTTGGTCAGTTTGAATGACGTATGGCACATAATTAATATGTCACAAAACTTTTTAAATTTTCATATATTGTACCCAAGAAATTTTGGTAATTTTGAAGTTACAAAATGGTTGGTGTCGTCACGTGTCGCCGTAATTTCAAATAGTACATCTTAAACATCATGCTTTGGACTGCATAAAAACGTTTAAATATTTTGCAGAAATTTGCAGGTTTTAAAATTAGAGCTATTTAAAAAAAAGTAATTTTTCATATATTTTATGTTATTTTCCCATTTTTGACTGAATTAAAATTAATCTTCTAACATTTTTTACACGTTTTGAACAAATATGATTCAATTTGATCGAAAGTTAATCATTTAATTGAATTCAGATTGAATTTCTAACAAAAAAAAAACGCAAAAAATGTGGGGTTCACTGACTTATACAGTTTTTGAAATTATTGAAGTTACGTAATTTTTAAATACTCGTTTTTAAAAACTAAAATACTATATAACATATCTAGACAACCTATAACTTAGATTAAACACATAAAAAGAGTTTTGGCCGAACTTTATTTTTTTCGACCATTGTGCGTGGTTCGATTGAACCATCGTTGATGTTTTTGTAGATAACACGGCTGTTCGGGTTCGTTTGGAAGTTGACCATCAATGTTAACTTCTTTTCCCGATCAGCCTAGATAGCTGTGTAGTGTCGGTAGCGGTTGTCTCAATTGGCTAAGAATAACACTACGGATCGCCTGATCCAGTGGTAAGAGTCCACTAAACAGGTGACCCCTAATTCATGGTGTTATGCGGCTTTATGCTTACCGTGCCAAAGAATGAATGGTTAGGGGGGGTCTAATAAATACCTAACCACAAACGGAGCCTGTGGAGAGTTAGGGCGTCCTCCACAGAATTACGCCCTTACTACGCTAACCGGAGCAATGGTGCAGCGGACCTTGCGTTTCTCCGAGATAATCAGTTGCCCTTCTTAAGTCTCAAATTTGAGGCTAAATAAGGGCGGGGTTATTCAAATGCTGTTAATTAGCTTACATTACTACCTCTATGGGTTCGCTTAATGCGTTTTCGCCATTGGCGTTTTTCAATTGACCCCGATTTGGTTCGTCGTTGATGTTTCCTTTTTGTGCTGTGATTGTGAAGAGTGTAATCCTGTCTAGTTTGGGTAGTGGCTACGGCAAGGAAACGTCAGATCAATTTTCAGCGTAAAAAGCGTATGTAGCCCAAGTGGATCTACTTCGTTAACAGTATGTTTCAACCTTTCCTTATGGATGCCTTGAAGCAAGCTCTTGTTTTCAGCATATTTCCGATGATTTTTGGCATCTGAAGTAGCTCAAACATTGATTTGAGATGCTTCAGTTTGATGGAATTCTTAGGTAGTACAGTTCATAGTTAACTTAACATAGAATTGCACCAAGAATTGCACCTAACCCAACTCTGCATGAGCAAAATTTATCATGAGTTGACTGATTGGCATGTGTCAGATAAGGAATCTCCATTTGACCTTCTTTGCACTTTTGAGTGTTCTTTCGCAAACTTTGCGTATTCAGGCGTCCCTGCTCAACAAACTAGGGAACCTAATTGGTTGCGATCACATTTTATGGATAACTCGCTTCTATTGCTACTCCAAGAGAGTTTCATTGTGGTTTTATTATCACAACGCCCTTCATTGTGGTATACCATAGCTACTGCTTTAAAAGAAGCTTGTCCTCTGCGGTCTGTGCGAACCGCAAGAGGTATTCCTGAACGGAACTCGGACCTGTTCAAGTTCTACATATCTTCGGATAAACCAGTCTTTTGTATAGCTACGAATCTTTGCTTCTACCCCGAGGATTGTAGCTGTAGAATCGATTTAGTGGGTACTAAAAAGCTCTGCTTACTTCAAATCTTCTGGAGCAAATGATGCTTTGTCCTATTTTTCTCCAGAGGGCTTTGAGTTTTTCAAACATGTTTTGAACTCTTGTAGTTTTCTACTGGGTATTTTCATGGCGTGAAATTACTCTGTAGTTTCATCCCGAAAGAGTGCGTGCGTTGTAAAAAGAAGGATTAAGTTCCAGATTTATCTGGTTACCTTGTTCTTTCTGAAATGCTTGAAACGCATTGTCGATTATCACATCTGTGATGTTCGTCTGGCTAACATGCCTGTTCATGTGAACTCACATGTCTCCCAATTTGGGATGTCCACAGTGACTCTTTTACACAAAGTTGTATACGTTTTCAAGAAAGCACTCGCTCAAACGTAGTTTTTGCTTGGGTGATTTCTTGAATATTGAGGATGCTTTTGATGACGTGCCTTTCTATGTCATATTGAAAGTCGCATGGCGTCGCAAGCTACCTCCAATGAGCTATACTGCCGGTGGAAGCATAATTGTCCCATGTGCATTTTTGGCAATATTGAGATTTTGCAGCCCATGACCATGTATCGTAGGAAACTATCATATGGGGAAATAAAAATAGGTAGTTTGTTCCGAAAATTGTTGAAAAAATGCATGGCCGATTTGTAACATTCTTAAAAGTGGACGCATAAGCGTCACGTTTCATAGGAAATCCTATGGAACTATAAAATCGCTCTAAAATAAAAAAAATAGTGCTCAAATTGAAAATTGGTTGATGTTAGAACACGATTCAGCACTTTACTTTATAGTTGAGACAATTTAAATTTTTCAAACTTTGGACGCGATTTTCTCGATTGTCTGTTTTTGCACATGGGACATTTATGCGTCCACCGGCAGTATAGGCTCTTTTTGCGCTTATGCGTTTTACAGTGTCCTTTTCAGGGCACTGATTAACCCCGTTGTGGTATGGGCTATGAGCTCTCGTTGCGCTTAGGCGTTCATTCCCTCTTCTAGGGCACCCCTTCCTATTTCATCACCTTTCCCAATTCCCATCCCTTGTCCCATTCTCCCTCAGGTAAATGATGAAATAGGCTCATATGTATGGCGATGGCACAAATGTCCCAAATGGAGGATAACGTGCCTCTGGAGCCGGCCTTCTGATACCTGATGTCAAATAATTTTGTCGGAGACAACAAAGCGATCCGAAGCCTGCGAAAATATTTGTACCCTATAGAAAATTCTGAAAGGGAATTTTGGAAGAAATCCCGGAGCAATCCCTAGAAGAATTTCTAGAAAAATCCCTGGAGGAATTCCTAAAGGAATTCCTGCAGGAATACCTGGAGGAAACCCTCGAGGAATCGCTGGAGGAATTTCAGAAACTGACGAAACTTCTTAAAGAACTCCAGGAGGAATCCTAAGAGAAAATTGTGGAGAAATTCTTGGGGGAATTCTGCTATTCTGCTATTATCAACGCATCTCCTGGTATTTGCTCATCTGTGTTGTCTTTTCACTGGCGAATACGTCTACCTATTGACGTTTATGGGCTTGCCGGATCAAGTCATATTGACCAATCCAAATTCCTGTGTGGTAGTGGTTTGTGTTCAGATTTCCCGTGTTAATCTATCTGTAAGAACTTTGTAAACATCTTTTGTTCTCACGTATATGGATAGGCTTACATTAGGTTTCGTGAGACATTTTTTGGACAACTCAATACAGGGGGTGGTCAAAATGTTTGGGATAGGCAACTTGTTTTTCTTCTTGCATTTGCACATATCGGGCGCCCATGCTGCCTTAAATGCATCTTCAGTCAGCCCCCGCCTTCTCTTTTAAAACCCCCTCCCCCCAAAATAAAAATCCTAGCTACGCCAATGGAAGCCAGACGAATCGGATACATAAGTTATTAATGTGTCTAAAACAAAGTACATGATGGCAAAGGGCTCTAGGGAGGAATTACCGCGCCCGCCACCACGGATTTCTATCGACGGTGATGATATCGAGGCGGTTGAAGAATTCTTGTACTTGAGCTCACTGGTGGCCGCCAACAACGACACCAGCAGAGAAATTCAGAGACGCTTTGTGGCAGGAAATCGAGCTTACGTTAGGACTCTTTAAGACTTTCGAACGGAAGATTTTGCGGACCATCTACGGCGGAGTGCCAATGAATGGCGGGACTTGGAGAAGGCGAATGAACCACGAACTGCATCAGCTGCTGCATCGCAAAAATCGGGAGGCTACGGTGGGCGGGTCACGTCATCAGGATGTCGGATAGCAACCCGACTAAAATGGTTCTCGAGAGCCATCCGACCGGTACTAGAAGACGTGATGCGCAGCGAGCTACATAGGTGGGTCGATCAAGTGGACGGCGATTTGCGGACCCTTCGCAGAGTGTGGAACTGGAGATGCACAGCCATGCCATGGAATGGAGATGACTTTTACATACAGCAGAGGACACTCAGGCTTTAGTCTGATCGGTAAGCTGCCGGTGGACGCATAATTGTCCCATGTGCAAAAACAGACAATCGAGAAAATCGCGTCCAAAGTTCAAAAAAGTAAAATGCCTCAACCACAGACAAACAGACGTAACACCTTGAACGATTGTCATGGAAATCCATCGCCCAGTTCACACTACCATCACCTGGTGGAAAAGTTGCACAAATCACTGTGTTGTGCAATATCGTCAACAGAAGGCGCTAGTGTGAAACGTCAAACGCCTAGAAAAACGATGCGCGCGCCTCTGGTTGTGAAAGCTACAACTATGAAAATTTAAAATGATCGTTAAAAGCGTGGTCGATGGAAATTTCGCAAGTGTTACGTCTGTTTGTCTGTGCCTCAACTATGAAGCATAACGATTTTCATGGAAATCCATCGCCCAGTTCACACTACCATCACCTGGTGGAAATGTTTCACGAATCACTGTGTTGTGCAATATCGTCAACAGAAGGCGCTAGTGTGAAACGTCAAACGCATAGAAAAACGATGCGCGCGCCTCTGGTTGTGAAAGCCACAACTATGAAAATTTAAGATGATCGTTAAAAGCGTGGTCGATGGAAATTTCGCAAGTGTTACGTCTGTTTGTCTGTGGCTGATTGGTGTCTTCGGCAAAGTTTTTTGGCTGGTGAAGCACTTACTGATAATGGGCTATTCAATTCAAAATTCTACCACTAGGCAGCGCTAGAGGACACTGCGTTGTGCAGCAACATCAACAGAAGGTGCTAGTGTGACACATCAAACATGAAGATAAACAATGCGCGCGCCTCTGATCGTGAAGGTCGCAAGTATAAAGATTTAAAATGATCGCTAGAAGCGTGGTCGATGGAAATTTTGCCAGTGTTATGCCTGTTTGTCTGAGTTTCACTATGGATGTGCTTTAACTAAGCCAAAGAACAGGTGTATCAGTTGAGATGTAACACCAGAAGAAGGGAAAGTTCGACCGACCACTTGTAATTGTTTAATGAGATATACCAGTATACACTTACTCTTTCCATCATCCTTTGACTGGGGTAATTGATTAGCTTCCCAGCTTGGGTACGGATGCAGTAAAGGTGACACGCCGTCCGATATGTTGACAAAGGTCAATGAAGCCGCAACTCCGGATTTCCATCTGGAATAGAGAAACGAGAATAATGCAAGCTAATTAGAGTGGTGGTTAGTCAACGAGCGGGAACAGGTTATTGAGAAATCTCGTTTTAATTGCTCTACCAATTCAACAAAGGTGTTGTTCAACGGGGAAATCCATGAATCTTTGCTCCCATCCTTTCATACAGGTAATACGATTCAGTGCGGACACATTGTGCTTCCCTGTACAAATCAAGGTGAATTCTGGTTTTGAAGTTGCAAATTTGATATCATCGCCGTGCAACAGGTTTTTCGTTGTTTGAGTAGTTAAGTAGCCTAATCTGACATGTTTTGCGCGCCTGATGAATCCCCTAAATCTGGATTTCAATATCAATCAAACACGTGCCATGGATAACATGAAGCGATGAATTTGTTAAAGTAATTATGAAGAAGATACCGTAAGTCGGGGTAATTTTGATGGTACTGCAGACATTGTGTGTTTTAACTTATAAACATGATTCCATTAATCAATTAAGAAAAAGACAAAGGTTGGTCTATACTGTAAATATGAAAGTCCATTTCAGAGGTTTTTCTATTACAACGAAGCTTATATAAGTTTTTTGGACAAAAAAAATGTCGATATTTTCGTTATATTCCAACACCTTCAAACAATGTGCTGTGCAACAATGTTTTGAATATTTTTTCAACGGTTGGTCACTTATTTTAGGTAGATCAATCATAGTACATAGATTCTAAATTTTGCATTGAATCTCCTAATGAAGTCTTTTCACGAATTGGAATGTTTGTAATGGGGCAGAAATCTCAACACACTGAAAAACGCCTAATAGTATGCAATGCCCTTCTGTTATATTTTTCTTAGGATTTGATTTGTTTCAGGGCACTATCAAAGTTACCCCAAATTGAAAATGTGATTTTCGCTCATATGGAAAATTATAGGTCACCCAAAAAAAAACTTTGCAGATTATTCAATTGCAATTGATAACTGAGACTTCAGTTTTTGATTTAAAAATATAAAACTAAGGAAAATACTGTCACATGCAAAACTATTAAGGAAATTGCTGAAAAACTATCAAAGTAACTTCGTTTTACGGTAGGTACCAGGAAAAATATGCAAAAAAAAAACGTCATCAAAATTCAGCTGCAAAATTGATAAAGAGCTTGCTATCGCCAAGCAATATCAACAACCCTTACAATAATAGATTTATCTGTATTATACAGATTTTATAGCATTTGAAAGATTGCTTTTTAAGGGAATAAAGATGTTTCATTAGTATAGGATACAGATATTTCAGTCTAATTTTGTATGGGATACAGATTTTTGAACGATTGATACACAAAATCATATGGCATCGCTGGTCTATACAGAGGTGAATTTCCGGAGATGTGTGTGGAAAAGTTAAACATTGGTTCTGCTGCTCAAACCCGGGTAGACACCTGGAGACCCGTCGGCATACGACCTATCTGCCTTCTGAACACCGCCGGAAAACTGCTGAAATGGACCATTCTGTCGAGCTGATGGTCTGTACCGAAAAACTCGATGGCTCAGGCCTCTGGGATAACAAGTACGGCTTCCGATCGACCGTGGCTGCTATCAGGGCTGTAACCAAAACGGCTGAGATAACGCTGCAAAAGAAGCGAACAGGAATCCGCTATTGTGCGGTCGTCACGCTGGACGTAAAGAATGCGTTCAACAGCGTCAGCTGGGCCACCATCGAGTGCGCCATTCATCACTTAGGAGTCCCGGTTAGCCTATGCCGGATACTGGAGAACTACTTCCAGAATAAGGTGCTAATCTTTTCCGATGATATTTCCCTCGTGCTATATGGCGAGTCGATAGAAGAAGTGGAACTGACAGCAACGTACGCAATGGCATAGTGGAGGACTAGATTTTTTTTCCTTCTAAACCATAGGGGGAAAAATCTGCTCAACAAACACCCTAACAGGAAGGTTAGGGTAGTGTGGGGCTGAGGCCGTTTTCTACAACAAAAGTAAAAGTCAGGACTACTCTATCCTCGACCCACTAAAACACATTCCTATGGTCGCCAAACCCTTCGTCTCTCCGGAACCACCAAGAAGGCATTGCTTCAGAGAGGGGCTAGTGCACATCGCACTCTCAAGGTTAGCTGCGTAGCCTGCAGCAACGAACATCGATGACTCGCTTTGGAGAGTCCATCACGGTAGCATGCTGGCGCTTAGCCAGTTTCCCGAGTGGTCCTCGCCACTCCCTTTGTACTCGGAAGGCGGGCAGGGTCAACCTCGCCCGCGTCCAACTGCTTTGCAGACATCAAGAACTGATGCCCACGTGCAACCCGAACTGACCTGCCCGCAAAGGAAGGGTATCACTACCCTTCAGGCCCTATCAGCTGCATCAGAAGGTTGCTGGCAGCAGGGTCTCCACCTGCCCCGACCCTTGCCGGGGATCCCTTTCCAACCGCGGGCTCGGATCCAACCTAGTAGACCGACGCCACGACAGCACCGCTACCGGGACTTCCTCTCCGCGGTCACTTAATCGCTGTAAGGGTCGATCTCGACCGCAGGGCACCGGTATGGCCTCCGAAGCCGACTCCGAACCCCTGGACCACCTCTTGTACTGCATCTGGACTAGCCATTCTCCGAGTCCACGCGCCACCTCCTCTGTAGCTCCTAGACGTTGAAACGGAGTTCCAGTCAAACTCATCCCTACACATCCTCTGGACCAAGTTGTCCGGGTTTGTGTCCTCCCCGCATGTGGCAAGCATGCGGTCACGCATTGTGCAAAAACGCGGGCACACGAACAAAACGTGTTCCGCCGTTTCCTCTAAACCATTGCACACTGGGTATTCATCATCATTTAATCATCATCATTTATTGTTGTTAATTCAACGGACTTCTTAAGTCTAATTGAATATTAAAAAAAAAAACAATTATACACAAGCAAACTACAACAAACAGAAAATTCACATTGATCATAAAATAACAATTTCATTACAACAGACACTATACGTTGAAATGCAGTGATATCGTGCCATTCCTTTACAGCGGTTCCCAAACATCGTCTCGAAACTCTCTAAAGCGTAATCCAGCTGGCCAGGTAGATGGTTGAAGTGCAATTTCTTTCAGGCGTACGTCGACACCAACCTTGAACGATACATATGGCATCGAGAGCGTATCTTTCCAAGAAGGAACTAGTTTTTTGACAACAGCATCATCGGTTCCTAGCGAATCGGTAACAAATTCCAAAATCTGTTGCTCGGTTACGCAGTTTTTCACCCTTGTGAAGAATAGCCAGAACCTATCGTTGGGAGCTCTCTGTTCCACAGCTGCTCTGCTATAACGGCCTGAGTGTGTTGTGCTCTGTTGACTATCGGACAAACACAATAGCGACGACTCCGCAAGTGGACGATGCGCATTTAGATCCTCTGTTTTATTTGCTTCAACGCGAGGTGTAATGGAATTCAATGAATGATGAAGAGAAGCAATTCCTTGTTTTAGTTTGGCAATTTCCCCATCAATACGAGAAACGTCGTTTGCCTTTGGCAAAGTGGCATTTTTGTCCTGTTGATCGGGCATTAGCTCAGGACGTTCACTACGTTGTTTGCGTATCGTTTTAATACATTGATTGCACAGCCAACAAAAGTTCGAAATTGTGCTGCGGTGCTGCATGAGGACGTCGTGGCTCAACTTCATACAAGCAGCGTGAAAGAGACCGTTGCAAAGACCTTCACATTCGATGTAGTCGACACCGACGGCAATCACATCTAGGCATTTTTTGCATTGTGAACTTTTATATGTGGAGGCAATTGCAGCCATATCGAAGCTGAAGTTCATCCGTTGATACAAATTTGCAGAACTATATTTGATAAGCTGATCGATTTACGGTGTTTTTTCACAAAAATCCAGATGTTTCAAAGCAATGACGACGAAATCCAACTTTGGAGCACTTTCAACGATATTCCAGGCAAAATTACACGCAAAATAATGTACAAAACCGCAGAGCAATCACGATCCACGTTCAATACTTCGAGATTCACACACACAATCATTCAGGAGAATCCGCATGCCCGAAACGGTGTAGATACTGTCGGAAGCAACCATGACCTGTAAGGACCTGTGTCAGGTGGAACTATCTACCCTCGGTATCAACCTATGGGTCCACCTTCCTTTGGTGGAACTGTCGCACGCGCGCTGCCATTTGACTATAGAGGCCATTCTGGCAGTCCTGCGTATGCCTCTTGTGCCGCGCATTTCGAAGCACTCCATGTCCTCTCTGATAAGAATGCTGATAGGCACCATACCAGTAATGACGCAGAGAGCGTCGTGTGACACGGTACGGTACGCGCTCGCAACCCTCAGGCACATAAGCCTGTAAGTACTTGCCAGCTTCCGTCGGTAGCATTTAGTACTTAGCGCGGTGCCCCACGCCGGGCCACCATACCTAAGTATGGACGTAGCAACACTAGCCAGAAGCTTGCGCTTACTGGCGTACACCGCAGAGCTATTGGACATCATCCGGGACAGTGCCGCAATAGCTGTGGAGGCTCTTTTACAGGCATAATCGACGTGGCTACCAAGGTTGTTAACCGACAAATTATCGACAGTTAACTCAACGCAAACTCGATAACGATAAAGGTTGCTCGATAATCTCTCGATAACGATAACCAAACGATAAATCAACGCGAAGATCAACGTAGCTTCGATAATTTTGCGATAAATCTAGTTACCCTAGTGACGGCATCAACAACGGTTCAGATCGCGAAGAAAATTTTTCGGAGACGTTATCGAGTCGATAATTTCCACAGTTAACTGTATCGCCGATGACGTTTGAGCTTGAAGACGTTATCGTTATCGACGATAAACGATAACAGACGTTAACTTTATCGCCGATAACGATAATTTATCGATTAACAACCTTGGTGGCTACCGAAGGTAAGCTTATCGTCGATCATCACGCCCAAGTGTTTGACGAATCGCTTTGACAGGATAGTGTACTCTCCTACACTGGTCTCCGTCTGCTGCTCCGACTTCAGGTTGTTAACAACCGTCACCTCTGTCTTGTGGTGAGCCAGCTCCAGTTTCCTGGACCGCATCCACGCCTCCACAACCTTGGAGTTGTTGATAGTCAACTTCACTTCCTCAATCGTTTCACCGTAGACTTCGAGCGTAATGTCATCGGCAAATCCGACAATCACCACTCCCACTGGGTACTCTAACCTCAACACCTCGTCGTACATGACATTCCATAACACCGGACCCAGGATGGAGCCTTCGGGACTCCTGAGGCTATGTGAAAGCACTTCCGACCCCCCTCCGTGTCGTAGACTAGTACACGATTCTGAAAGTAACTTCCGAGAATCTTGTACAGGTACTCCGGTATCCCCAGACGCAAGAGCGCACCGGCAATAGCAGACCAGCTGGCGCTATTAAACGGCATTCCTTACATCCAGAGTCACTACCGCGCAAAAGCGAATTCCCCTCCTCTTAGGCTCGAGTGCTTCCTCGGCGGTTTTTGTAACCGACAAGATAGCGTCTATGGTGCACCTCCCCTTCCGGAAGCCGTACTGGTTACACGAAAGACCATTTTTGCCCTCGGTGAACCTCAACATTCATTGAGGATGATCTTTTGGAGCACCTTCCCCGCCGTGTCAATCAAGCATATTGGTCTATATGCCGACGGGTCTCCGGGTGGTTTCCCCGCCTTTGGCAATAGTACCAGGCTCTGCCTCTAGAGACCTCTAGGACTGGATGTGGTCGAGACCGTTGGCACTCGCGCACCACAAAACAGAAGTAGTGGTAGTAAACAACCGCAAGTCTGAACAACAGGCAGAGGTCACCACAGGCTGATTCATGATCAACTCTAAGCGCTCACTGAAGCCATTTGGGGATCATAATCGAAGATAAGCTAAAATTCGGAAGACACGTGGAATATGCCTGCAAAAGGGCAAGCATGGCGATAATGGCATTGTCAAAGATAATGTCAAGTAGCTCGGCAATAGTCTCGAGTAAGCGTAAGCTGCCCGCGATAGTAGCGGTCTCCATACTACGGTAAGGCGCCGCTGCATAATCGAATGCGCTAGTGATCAATCGAAACGTGAAGCGACTCGTGAGTACCCACAGGTCGATGTGGCTTAGGGTGGTCAGCGCATACTGCACGGTCTCAAAGGACGCGGTATGTGTGCTAGCGGGCATGATGCCCATACACTACCCAACTAACAGCTAAATATCAGCTTTCATCTGTAGTTCAGCAATAATGTTTGTTGGGTAGTTGTGGCGGTAGCTTGGGCGGTAGAGGATGAAGAGTGCTTCGAGTGACGCGGCATAAGAGGCGCGAGGTGGATCGCCTGAATATCGTCTATGCTGAAGTGGCAGAGGGAATGGGATTTCTCCAGCAAGGGTAGATGGACATACAGGCTCATACAGAGCAAGTCTGAATGGACGTACAAGCCCCATGGCGAGGTTAATTTTCACTTGACACAATTTATGTCAGACCATGGGTGCTTTAGGTGGTTTCTGCAAAGATTCGGACATGCTGGCTCTAACGCATGTCCGGAATGCGCAGACTGTGGTGGGACTGCGGAGCATGTGCTCTTTGAATGCCCACGCTTCATGGAGCAAAAGGTCGAGTATGCAGGAGATATGCGGTAGAGATATCACTCCAGACAACATTGTTGAACGGATGTGTACAAGGGTGGACAAGTTGGATCCCGTTACTTCCACGGTCTTCCGAAGCGTATTTGAACAACAGAGAAAATGGCGGGCCGACCAACTTAACTGATGGAACGCTTACCAATAGAGAATACTCATGTACGGTTCCCCCTTCTCGAAGTCATACCTAACGGGTGTACCGCGGAGGTAAGGAAGAGAGAGAATGAGTTTTTAGTGGGTCGATCTCCACCTCTTGGGTATCTATCTAATCAGCAGATTTTCTCATTCAATTTAAAAACAATGAGGTCAATAAGGTTACATAAACATCGGCGAACGGCAACCCATAATGGACCACCAATTGGACTGGAAACAGGAACAACAGCCACACATCAACATCCTCATGCTCATCATTCTACCATGGCACTAAGGGGATTCAGGTGGCCAAAAATAAAAAATTGACTTTTTTCAATTTAAGATTCACCTTTGGTAGTTGAAAGTAGACCACTTGGACCAGTAAACCCTAGAATATTAGTTTGCCAATTCCTATACTTATCGAGATATTGGTAGCAGAATGCAATTCAGTATCATAATTTACATTTTATCTAACTCATTTTGGTATCATAATGGCTATTTTTCCGAACTGGATCATTATGCAACTGAAATGAGTTGCATAATGAAAAATAGTTGTATAATGTTCATAATGCAACTCATTTGAGTTGCATTATGAATATTATGCAACTCAAATGAGTTGCATTATGAAAAAAATCATAGCATAAAATTTTGTACATAACTATTTCAGTCGAATTCCTGGTAAACCGATTTTAGCAAAGTACTGATAGTACCGTTTTTTAACAAACTAGTAAAAATGTCGACTAGTTTTTCAGATATATAATTTCGGTGCTGAAAACCCCTGATCTACAGCAAGTCTTTGCTAACAAGTGTCGTGCTCTAAGGAAAAATCAGTTTATAAATAGTTTCTTAATTTGAATGTAAGATGTTAGCGAATTACTGTGAAAGTTTTGGCTGAATCGGAGTATTGGTTACTGAAAATGAGAAGAATGAAGTGAGCAACTCTGCTCAGAGTTTAAAATTTTCATTTTCAATGAGTGAAACTCAACGTGAATTTTGAAAACTCTCAACTGAGGGATCAAAAAAAATCATTTTGGTGAATGAATTTTTTCAACTATTCATTCATTTTTCTGTCACTGACAATTTTCACTGAGAAATAAAACTGGACCGTAACTCCCGATTATACTTCCAATCGCCTCAAAACTTGTGTATAGTAGTTTATTAGAATATTAATTATGTTCTCTATTTGTCCATTAAGCCGGATTGTGCGTCTGTTAACAAAAATTGGACATTTTACGACGTGCGAAAAAATATTCGTGACAGCGAATTGAATGAAAAAAGAGAGGCTTTCAGCTGACAATGAATGTGGTCAAACACGAATGAAAAAATGAAAATGTCAATCTTCACTTTCAATCTTCGAATTTTATACTCTCTGACTCTGCTTAGAAATGGAACAAAAACAGATTTCAGCCTTGTATGGGAAGTCGATAAAATTCCGCCCCACTATATATTTTTTTCCTTCGCATTTTTAACTCGAGCCATGATTTTATACCAAGTATTACCATCAGTTTACCGAGTTTAAAATGCACAAAACTAATGCAATTAATATGTAGTGATTGATTTCAAACGGATGAAATTTGGACGCAATATGTTGCCAAACAGTTTGAATACCACGAACTTGAGACATAAGTTCACGGATACCATTTAATGACAATCATGCTCCTTGTAATGCAACGCAATGATACGGCCTCACTTGAATCAACGAACACGTCAAGAATTCACAACGATAAGAGCCACTCGGCACTCTGGTCGAAACGAGAACTTGTTTCTTAAGCTTGTTGAACTTAAACCAATTTGAAGGCCGGAACGGCGATGGTGCACTGGTTTGATTGAATTATATTCGGGGTGGATATGGCGGTATTTGCAATGAGGACTGCTGGTAGAAGGTAATTGCTGTACACTCAGAAAACTTAACTGACGAAATTCGTCAAAACCTTAAGAATTTTAGTCATAACTGTACCCAGTCAACCAGTGATCGTATAAGATGTTGCATAAGATGTTAAAGTGGAAGCGATATGCGTGCATTTTACATGCACCTAAATGGAGGCATACACGCATATTGCCTCCACTTTATAATTTTATGCAACATCTTATACGATTACTGGTTGTCTGGGCATAGTATGGATGGCATTAGAATGCCTTATAAAAACTGATAATCATGCTGTTTTGACTTTTTTTTTCATAAAAGAGATTTAGAAAAGAGTAAGCGAATATTAAACTGATGCAGACCGGAATCGATGTATGAACGTCGGTGTCGCTGAGCTCGTAATCAATTTTCATGGCTCTGCCCGACTAGAAAAATATATCAACTTTATAACACATTGTGTTATGATATTATGAATCTTTTCTATAACTTATCATGTTATAGACTAGATGCAGGATGATGTTAAAATAACTAAACTTGTAACAAAAAGTACACCGGACTAATCAAAATAATAACCTATTTTGTTATGATCAGATCAAAATTATAACACAATGTGATATAAATTTTAACTTCAAGAAAACTTGTTTCTATCATATTTTGATACAATTGTACTCAATGTCAAAGAATGAAAACTAAATTATTTAACAATGAGTTATTGAACAACATTTATAACATAATATGATACAATTGAGTTATAATATTTGTAAACATGATTATATCACAATGAGTTATAAATATCATGGTTTGTTATAATTATGTTATATTTTTGTTAGAATCTTCTAGTCGGGTGGACACTTGTGAATAAAATGTATTGAAGCAAGCTGTCAGTAGAGGTGATCTGCATCATAGAACGATCTTATGAAATAAATTTTAATCTCATAGCTCATAGATCATATTTCAGGCTGTGAAGCAGGCTTTCTCTCAGCACAGTTTATGTATTTTCTGGATTCTGTTCTTTTATTTATTCGACAAACATCATTTTTGTTCCACTGTGGAATGGTATCAAAATCAAATTTTCTGCCAATCACCGTATCACAATTGTTAAAAAAATGAAACGTGCTAAGCTGCAATCTAACGATATATGTTTTTTGGTTGGAGATCAATTTCCATAAAAAATAAGTGTAAACGGTCGTCATCACATATCGGATTTGGATGCCTAATACAAGCCATGTCATGTGTGTTCCCACTCCTAAGGTTTCGTGGATAGTCTAGGTGAACGTTGGAACGAACGACCAACGCGATGCTACCGAAGGTAGGTACATAGAGATGATTAATTTATTGTGCGAAATGAGTAGATTATAATTAGACATGGATTGATGGTTAGTGGTAGCAAGACAATTGAAGTGATCGACACAATTGCTGACGAAAACGATTCACTTTTGCACAACGGACTCACTTTTGTGGGTCATGCTTCGATTCAACAAATAAACATAATCGTTTTCAACTAAAGCTGTTGGATGCTAGAACTGATCTGCCTATTGTGCTCGTGTGGTGAGTACATTCAGTGCATTGCAGTGGCGAAGGGCATGACGACAATATAATAGGTGTTAATGAAAATTAGATATAATAAGCTGCTACTGTTGGTTAGACTGGTGTTATTTGACATTTTTCACATACTTTGCTGGATCATCACTTGATTTATACTAACAAGATCGATTTGAAAAAAGTCGATGCAGTAAAATCAAGTTTTGAAAAAGAAAAGAGTGTTTAGAATCTTTTCTGGAGTTTTATTTGAATTTGGGACACATACGACCTATTCGAATAGAACTCCATATTTGGTTATTCATTGAATCTCAATGTTGACAACATTATTAACAACGAAGGGTATTATCGGAAGGTTTGTTCTCTTCGTCATGGGGGGTTTTTGTGGGCCGAATTGCCTGAAATTTGGTCATATAACTCAGCTTGGTTTGGAAGGATTTGAGGCTAATTCTTGGACCAACAGGTTTCAAAAACCCCGCATGACGAAGAGAACAAAACTGCCGAGAATACGTAAGTTACCCTATTTTCAACAAAAAAAATGAGGTTGCATGATTCGCATCACTTATCAAGGTTAGTCTGGATCATGTAACTTTATAAAAAGCCTTTTCTTGTGACAAAAATGGCGATGCAGAGGTATAATCGGTGTTTAGTCACCGACGAACCGACGTGACAGTGGTGTTTCAAAACTGTCCCCCCCCTCAATTCAACGGTCGACCTGCAAAGCGAGCGAACCCTTCTGTCAAATCAGCTTAGACGTGAACCTCTTCCTATATGAACACACGGGGGATTGGGATCAAGCTAGCAAATCAACGCGAACCATTATAGAGGTGGCGATAGTGTATGGCCATTTTTCATCATTTTTCATCACGTAAAAAAATAATTGCAACGGAAAATCAACAAGATTGAAATACGAACTATAACCAATCGCATTGGCCCCCTGTGACGAAAACGGACTTCTTATTGGAAGCTCGTTACGATGTCTGAATTTCATCGGGAGCACCCACGGGTTCAGCATCATTGAACCGCAGGAAGTGTGTTGGACAGGAACCATGCTGGAGACGTTTAGATATAGGATCTTGTACCATTTGGGCAGGTGTACCTATTTTGGGCAATTGTCGCTATAACTAAGTCAATTTTATACCTAATACCCTAGTTTTTGGCATACGGTGAGATACATACAGTATCTAATCCTATACAAAAAATCAAATCAATTGGTTTGAAATTGACTTAGTTACAGCGCCAAGTGTCCAAAACGGGCACACTTGCCCACAAGGTACAAGACTCCAATTATGCAACCAAAGCTGCACCCCACACGTGAACTGGGAACAGCTACTTTCATTGTGATGGGTGATATGCGAACGACTAAAGAATGTGCAGGTTGAGAATCAAGGGCGCTGATATTGACAATGATGCGAGCTATGCGTAGCTCGAACGCGAGTATGACCGCTGCAACCGAAACAGCCTACGACTCATCGACTTCGTCACTTCCAAGAACATGTCCATTCGTAGCGCCTGTTTCCAGCACAACATCTCTTATCGTTACGCCTAGAGATCACCACGGCAGACGAATATGCAAATTGATAGACAGCAGGCGGAATTGCCTAATCTCCGACGATACGATATAAATAAATAAATAAAAAAATACCGACAATCGTCGCGGCATGACCAAGAGCGTTTGAAACAACCGGATGTAACGTCAGGAACGGTAAAGGCTAGCTAACTGGGTCTTTTTCGTAAATCAGATCCTTTTGAGATTATTGACCTCTGCTCAGCAACTCGTATCGCTACCTTTCTGTGTCACCGGTTGGGCTGCGAGCAACCTTAGGGATGATCGGGTAACCAACCCAGGTGGTCGTAGGCTGACGAAGAGGTGGGGGTTAGTTTGCTTCTACAAATCTAAGCACCTATACTCCAGAAGGAGCGGCCCACAACAGCGTTTGCCATGTTCCCCATGTTAGGCGCGGCAGCTCGCGTCCGAGTGCCAGGAACGGAATCTAAGCTATACTATACTCTGGTACTCTGAAAACTCAGGGGGTTGGTGTCAGGCACTGTGAGTAAACCGTGATATCAACAAACACCGAAAATGAAACTAGACGTGACGAAAAACGACTTGCGATTGGAAACTCTGTACGGCAAACTGCAGGTCTCTCAATTTCATCGGTAGCACTCGCGTCATAGGGCTACAGGAGATGCGTTGGGAAAGATCCATGGTGGGAACGTTTTGAGGTAATCATAGCATCTACCAGAACTACGGAAATACACGTGAGCAAGGAATAGCTTTAATGGTGATGGTCGATATGCAAAAGCGCGTGATTGGTTGGTGGCCGATCGGCGAAAGCATGTGCAGATTGAGAATCATCATCAACGCGTACAGCCTACACTCAGGAAGCACTGGTTCTGACAAGGACACATTCTATGCACAGCTCGAATTCAAGTACGTGCGCTGCGAAAGCCAGGACGTCTGAAGGAGACCTATATACACATACACGCTGAGGTAGGTCAAAATGAGTAATTCAGATCGATGATTGGAAAGTTCAGTGCCCATCAGCTGACGAACAAAAACGGCCTACGACTCGTCGATTTTGCTGCATCAAGAATAGTAGCACATACTTCCAAAACAGCTTGGTTTACCATTTTATCTGGAAATCATGGAATCTGCCATGCCCGGATTGGTGAAAAGGTGGGTAATATTCTTGATGAGTGCATGAAGAGCTAACTAAAGCTGTAAGCACTTTCTCTGATATTATCGACGTCAGCACCTATCGTGGCGCTAACATCGGCATTTGACACTAGCATAGGGTGATTGACACGACAGAGCCTCTTTCGGGAAAAGAGACGCCGCCTGGAAGAGGCAGAGGCGGAATCGGGGGGAAATGAATTAGAAGTGCGGTTCTCAAGAATCACAACAGAAGCTCAATGCATCCCAACGTCTTCGTGTTGTGACCCAAAACCTGCCGGGAAAAGAATCGGCCACCTGACGAGAAAAACGTAAGACGATCGAAAGGTGGAAGCAGCACATCGACGAACAGCGTATGCCTTTGAATTGTCCAAAGAACGCAGTAGGGGTCGGGACAACCCGTTTGTTGCATTCTTCTTGGCAACAAAGAAGAGTGACTATTGGGGACTACGAAGGTTGATAAGCCGGTAAACACTCTTTCTTCCTACGGGGTTTCTTATGGGAGTATGAGTGAAAAAAAGCAAAAAATCTTCCCTCCTTCACTTTCTCACAGAAAGCCGCAAACAAAATCATCACCTTCGTAGTCCCCAATTAGTGGAATGAGACAAATATACGGCCCTCTGGAACGGAGGCACTGAGAATGCAGCAATGACTGTCAGTACGGCGGATGATGTGAACCAGCCAACTCCCTCGTTGAGTCAAGTAAAAGTATGCCATTCAACAGCTCATGAACGATAAGGCACCTAAGTTCCGTGTGCAGTTTTGATTGTTCTGGCCAATCACGGCGTAGCATCTACGAAATGCGTGGTCATCTATGCACATTGCGCATGCTCATGCTTATCAATTTTCATTTTGCATTTTTGACACTTGGTTCATAAAATAATCATAATAAGCCACTCACATATGTTGATATTAATGAAATTCACCAAATAGTTTTCCGACATTGCTATGATAGTTTCGAGAGAAGACGTTTATATTTTTAGTATTGATAAAATATGCAATGAAAAATAAATATATTTATTTTCATTTTGACGTATACGTCAATCATGCAAACATGGGAAAATAAACACCCTCTGTATAGTTTGCTTAAGCATAAATTTACTAGAAACGTTTCAACACATTCTCTCTTCGAGCTTGGCACGTGGATCAAAGAACTTTGCGCTGAATTGATTCTAATTTATTTGAATTGTAACGCCAAGACGAAGAAGAACAATGATATGCAAATGAGATCAGCATTTTCAGTATCCATCTTCTCACTGATTCGCGTAGCCAATGATTTGACATTCTTTCAGGTTCTCTTTGATATAACTTCGGAAAAACCTCCCCCCTGTGAAACAGGCTCATTATTTATTCTTCTCACAACAATGAAAGTTGAGCCGACCGGCATGACCTTGCCTGGTAAATGATAAGCGATAATCAATGCTGTACCATCAGCCTCCCGCAGTGATTTGTGGGTTTTATCAATAATATTCAACAGATGCCTTCTTCAGTGAGCTGTTCTTAAAAATCTAAATGCAATTAAATGCCCATTACATAAACTAAACCGTGTATTGCGTATGCCTTGCCTCTTGTAGCCTCAACTCAGCGGCTGCAATAGTCACAGCAGTAGGATTGAATGAAGTGCACGTAAAGTACACGATCGCCAACAAAAGCAACGCATCTGCCCGCATGCGATCGTTGCTTCGAATCAATTGTACCACCGCGGCGTGAAATGGGTTTTGCAAAATCGGACGAGATTACACAGTGATATTTAGATTCGCACGTGCATGGCATAGGATTTGGAGCAACTAATGTCACCACACGCGCTGCCTGCATTGTGTAGATACATTGCTAGTGTTTTGCGTTACATTTAGTTGACAATTTTGGAATCTGATTTCTAATGATATAACGAGCCAATGATTCATACAGGTGGGGTTTGGAATCATTTGGGCAGAAAGATATATGTTAAGTACCGTAATCCGGGGTAACATTGATCACAATTTTCGATCTCTCTTGAATAATTCTCCTGTTAAAGCAAACGTTACATGTTTTATGCTTTTAAAACAAGTACTGGCCCTCTGATTATGTGTTAAGCTATTCGAAAAAGAATTTTAAAACTTTTAAACATGTTTAAATAGGCTTTTTAATCTAATTTTTGATTTTGTTGATTTGGGGTAACATTGATCACCTAAGTTAACAATGTTCGTTTGTGTTGAAAATACCTTACTTACTAAATTCGGGATCGCTGATTTCGAATATGTTGTCCAAATTCTTACAAGCTATGTACTTTTTTAGTTATTTTAGGATTAAAATCCTCCAAACCGCGAATAACGCCTAAAGGTAGGCAATGGCTTAAGGAATTGATAGCCTGCTTTCAATCAATCGTAAATTTTATTGAAAAAGAGAATTTTCATGAAAGTTTAGTTCATTAAATCCAACTCTAGGATATCATATTGAAGTAATACAATGATTTCGAACCTCATATTGTATTTAGCATTCATTCCAGGCATGAATGTTTGACAATGTATCTCATTGCGCTACAAAACACAGTTATGGATAATTGGCTTCTTTAGTGGTGTTGAGATAATTACATATTCTGAATCTGCATGCCAAAATGAGCCGAAACCCAAATTTTCATCAATTTTGGTGCCCGGGAACCTATTTAAAAATCAATTTGAAATTTGTATGAGAGCGATTTGTCGAATCACCCCTCGTCCCATTTTGTACTGAGTGGAGCTGTCAAGCAGTTACCCAGCTGTCAAAAGGTGATTTCAAAACATCTCTTTGAAATTGATTTTAAATACCAAAATAAAGTTCTAAAAATCCGAAAAAAAATCACAGCGGCTCAGAAAAAGGTGCTCTTTCGTTTAAAAATAAAAAATCATGGAATTTTTCTTAATTTAAAAACCCAATTCGATTTATTTTAATGTTTATGAAATTCAATTTTCAAGAATTACATGTCATTTAATAGCTAAATAATAGCAGATTACGATATACCATTCGATAGCAGAAACTGATTCAATGTAAAATGCTTGTTTGAACATTTCATGCGGTCGGTCAAGCCGATCAATGTTACCCCGCTGATCAATGATACCCCGTTTTACGGTACTTTCTGTTTTAACTCAGACAGTTGTATACCAATTTGCTTGAATGCCTGTATACAGCTAGGAACTGTACGTGTCTCGACAATAGAGTTAATAAACTCTAATAATGAAATAATAAAGTTAATAAAATAGTTTATTAACTCAATTGTCTCTAAATACGGGCACAAAAAATCAAGCCTACTGGTGTAAAATTGACTGAGTTATAGTAGAAAGTGTCCAAAATCTCTGCTCAATTGTTGTACCTACTCACTGCAACGACCATCAGTCGTGAAAAAGTGATCGAGTGTAACTCTGTGATCAAAAGGAATGGACAAAAAATGATTGAAAATATGTCAACAAATAGCAGTGAAAGCCGATTTCCATACAAAAAGACCAACTTTGGCATGCTATAACTTTGTTGAGCTGAAAATTTAACAGCGAACTACAAATATGGCGAATATTGTTGTAGCAAAATCTGAGAATTTTCGAAGCTCGTGGCGAAAAGTTAAACACTATGTGAAATTGATGAAAATAATAGCAGTGTTTGTTTTTTTTATTCGTCAAATATTTTAAAAATTTTAAATTTAATCATTAACATGGAATCAAGATAAAAACTGTTCGAATAGCGAGCGAACATATTTTCTGCTTCTTCAAGGTAAAGCTACATTTTAATTTATTTTTACTGCTATTAATTTAAACGATTTCACATAGTGGTTAACTTTTTTTCCCACGAGCTTTGAAAATTCTCAGATTTTGTTATAACAATATTCACCATAACCCTGCAATCAAGACGGCGAAACATCCTTCTTATTTTTTTTGAAGGATCAAGATTGCCATCTCATTCAGTGACAAGTGGACCACGTTGTCCGCGTCGTTTTTCTTCAAGTCGGCTTTCGTAATTTCACGGATGTGGATGTGTTTTTTCTTCCGTTTTCTAATTTTCATTTGACTTGTTAGACGTGATTTCTTTTGTTTGTATTGTTATTTTTGTAGTAAATTAGAATATGTTTTTTTCGAATCGATAACTTTTTTTTTTCGCGCGTTCTAAACATCTATTGCAAAAGTTCCGATGACCCAGTAATCAATTTTACTGAGGCTCAGTACACCAACTGTCAAAACTGGGTGCAAAAGGTAAACAATGCAGAATAGCTGTATTCAGCTGTTCTATTTTCGTCAAAAATTTTCCGTACACGGTATTCCAAATTAAGTGTACAATTAAAAGAAGAAAAAAAAATCTTTTTTGATTGCCGGCTTTCAAAAGATTAAATTTTTACCAAGTAAACAACCAATATCATGGGTCCATCGTTAGCTTTTCAGGCGAATCCTTGACCTAATACCTATATCTCCCAACCACCCACTCCATATAGTACTTATGAGAGTGTCACTGAGCCGGAGGCCTCTCAAGTTAGTGCTACATTAAAAATTCCTTCTCCTATCCCAAGTTACGGTAAAGATGGGCGTGGCCCGGAGTAATAACATTTTTGCTTTTGGTGTTCTTGCTTAAGATTAGAGCAAAGTTACCTCCCCGACCTTGTTGCGAAAGCAATCCGAGCAAGATTATCAAAAAGTGCACAAATGTTGTTAGTATCCAATCTACGAAGTATACCGTACACACTTAGTTTCTATTCCGCTGTTCGGTAATTATTTTACCGGAAAAATTCGGTAGATCGAAAAAATTACCGCTTTTCGGTAAAAATGAACAATTTTACAAAAGTTCGGTGATTTGATTACCGAACAGTTTGTGGTTTGATACCTAAATGTCATCCGCTGTCAAATAAATTACCGTACGTACTGCAGAAACTAAAAAATGCAGTATACTGTACGAAAAATTACCGAACAGTTCGTACATTGCACCCTACATTACCGAACAATCAGTAAAGTGGTAGAAAACGTTAACGAAATGTCAAGTTGTGGCAAATGGAATTTGCATTTCCATGTTTGAAGCGAAGATTTAGTTTCATAAAAGCAACTAGACGCTTGAAGGAGGGTGAAACTATCGGGCGAAGCGTCGTGTTTGCTGAATCGGTGTAAGTATGCATTCAAATATTGAATCTAGCTATCCCCCATTAAAATTATCAACACAACATTCCAGCCGCCAGCAGCTTCAACGCCAACTCCAACATGATGAAAATTCACTTCGCATGCATGCTATGTACCCGATCGATCGGAAATTAGAACAAAAAAGATGAAGCTTGTTTATTACAACATATATATATATATATATATATATATATATATATATATATATATATATATATATATATATATATATATATATATATATATATATATATATATATATATATATATATATATATATATATATATATATATATATATATATATATATATATATATATATATATATATACAACTTTTTCTATAATTACGGTTAATAAAAACAAATAAACTGTGCCCTGCATCTTTCATTCTCATAAATACCGAAAAACTAGGGGTGGGTAATGTCTGAGACATAACCGCAATGTTGACGTAGGACAAAGGCTGGAATGAGGTTCCGACTTTTATATATTAAAATGGGCCCTTTAATTTGAAGTCTTAAATCAGCTGATTTTTCGTGTCATTGTTGTCCGACCTTCGTAAATAAATGCATAACGAATTTATCACATAACGTCGGTTTCCTGCAATAGGGGCACAACTCAAAATATGTCATTTTTGAGATTTTGATGGCAAATGATGAAAAACTATGTAAAATTTCATCTCACAAAGACCCGTTCCAAAATTCGATGAGAAACGCGAGATTTGGGCATTTTCACCAATTTTCCGCAGTAAGGGCACAACTCAAAATCAGTCAATTTTTTCAATAGTCGTTGAAAAATAGTTGTCAAAAATTCATGAAACAGATAGTCCTTCAGCCCCTTTCAATGATACAACAATCAAAATTTGTTTACATTTGTCAAGTGATGAGAGAAATAAGTGAATTTGCAGGAGGTGCTTCATGATTGCCAATTTTCAAACGCTTATTCTGAAAATTCACATTTTTTGAGTTGTGCCCCTATTGCAGGAAACCGACGATAAAAGGCCTACACAATGTATGCTGGCAAAATTCAAATCGGCGGAGTGATGTGGTGATTAAAGTTGTTACCTATGTGATCCATTTCACTGAACGCATTCATAAGATGTTAATTAGTTAAACCTTCCGTAACTCGCGCGGTTGGCCATCACTTGAGGGTTGAGTATTATTTTATTTTGAAGATAAATGTTCAACCGTTGTTTGAAAGAATTTTCGTCGAAAGGAAAGAATGATTATAATATTGAAAGGCGTTAAGCCATAGCTTCCCAAACATCATATTGCGATCGCAACAATCATTAAAATAACTAAAATTGCCGCTATGAAATGAACAGATGGAGCCACCGTAGCCATGTGTATTTGACACAACTCAAGTGCTGTTAACGAAACTTTAGATAATTTTGATTGCAGTTTCATGAAATATTCTAGATTCAACAATACGTTGTATAGTTACGCGAACAACAATTAGAGGCCGGCTATACTGTTGCTAAGTTTTCAGTCTGTCGCTTTTAATTATCCGATTCATAACTCTGGAGGAATAATTTTCACTGGTCCTGAAAAGGACCTTTTAAATAACAGGAGATTTCGGCAAGACAATTGAAAATTATCCGCACTGAATGCTGGAAGCCATCGAAAACTGCCATCGCTTACTGCCGTGGATGAGATTCCTGGTTCTATCAGCTAAATAGCCGAGAGTCATCGCAGGATTGGTGCGCAGCTGCGGAGGTGACATCCATTCCCTTTGACTGATTCAACGAAAATGACGGAAGAAAACAGAAGTCACTGCTTTTATTCCCCTTGATTAGTAGATTAGGCTCCTCCCATTTGGCTGGCTTTCCAGTTTATTTCGTTTGCATGACCCGCCCCGAATGCTCCAGACGCATCAAGCAACTAACCAACCGAGAAATGAGCAAATTTTCATTGAACGGATTAGATAATTTCGATTCACCACCAGCGGGTAACCAAACGATCAACTTTTAAGCGCAAACCGACATTCGGTTCTTCAGATTTGTGCTCTAGAAAATTCTAGGTGTGGCTTCGTCATATATTCACCTTCGAACATTTTCGAAAAATGTTTAAACTTAATTTTAATTAAACAATGTTTCACGCAAAATAGTTCGGATAGAATAATGCGTTGTTAAATTCCGGGTGGAACCATTAGGCCATTAGTGACCGGCTTCATCATTATTGCTGGGCCACCAAGTATTCAATCTTTCACTTCTCAATTGCACCACACTTTTCTCGTTCGATGGAATGAAATTAGCTGATTCACAAACTCTTAAGGAATAATTTACGGTGGTCCTGAACAAGACCGTTTGATTAATTGACGATTTTAGGAACGAAATGGCATGAATTCACCATGTCACGCAATGCGTGTTGGTTTTCTCCGTGCTGAATGATAAACGCCACCGAAAACTGGACCGCCGTGGATTACTATAATGACCAGTTTCACTATTGCTGGCAACGATGCTCTGTCTTTTGCTTTTTGGTTGCACTACATCTCGATCGATGTTGGAAATTATCCAATTAACTCTTGAGGAATCATTTTCGATGGTCCTGAAAAGGACCGGTTTGAATAATGGACGATTTTGATGCATTCACCATGGCATGCAATGCATGTTGGTTTTCGCTGCGGAGTGCGGAGAATGCTGGACGCCGTCGAAAATTGGCCCACCGCCGCTGCCATGGATGCGATTCCAAGTGCTATCATCAGCACGATATCCGAGAGTAGTCGCTGGGTTGTTTTGCTGCTGCCTTGCTGGAGGTGACATCCACCTCCAACCTCCTTGACTGATCCAACGAAAATGACGAAAGAAAACAGAGAACACTGCTTTTATACCCCTAGATTGGCAGATGAAGCTCCTCCCATTCGGCTGGCTTTTCAGTTAATTTCGTTTGCATGACCCGCCCCTTATGCTCCAGACGCATCAAACGATTAATCAACCGAGAAATGAGAAAATTTCCATTGAACGGATAATGTAACCAAAATATTAGATGATTTAGATCATTTTAATTTGGAAAATGTTAGAATTGAAACATTTTTCACGCAAAATGGCCCGGATATGATAATGCGTTGCCAAAGTCCGGGTGGAACAATTAGACGTCATAATTGTTGCTGGCTGAGTCACAGCATTCAAAATCATTCACTTTTCGGTTGTATTACACTTTTCCTGTTCGTTGGAATGGAATTATCCGATTCACAGCTCTTGAAAAATCATTTTCGATGGTCCTTAAAAGGACCGTTTGGAAACTTTGGATAATGAATAATTTTAGGAAGAAAATTAAATGAATTCACTATGCCACTATGCGTGTTTGTTTTCTCCGCACTAAATGCTGAACGCCACCGAAAACTGGCCCGCCGCTTGCTGCCGCGCATGCGATTAATGACCGGCTTTGCTTTTGCTGAGAAACGCCGCTCTGTCCTTGCTTTGCACTACACCTTTCTCGATCGAGGGTGGAGATTCATCCAATTAACTCTTGAGAAATCTTTTTCGATAGTCCTGAAAAGAACCGTTTGAATAATGGACGATTTTGATGAATTTACAATGCCACGCAATTCGTGTTGATTTTCTCCGCGCTCAACGCTAGACGCAATCGAAAACTGGCCCGCCGCTTGCTGTTGTGAATGAGATTCCTGGTGCTATCAGTACGATAGCCAAGTGTCGTCGCTGAGTCGATGTGCCGCTGCCCAGCTCGAGGTGTCACCTCGACGGTGGTCGAAATGGAACTGACGATCAGCTCTCGCATGATCGCATTCCTTCCTGCATCGTAGTTGCCCCCACGATGCGCACCAATCAGAGAGCGTTGGTATACTGAACGAGAAAATTTGTCCGCTACCCATATTTATAGATTTCAGCGATTTCAATGTCTTACTTTAAAACAACTTTTCAACTATTTATCAATGATTTTCAGGTTCACCGAATATTACAAATTGAACGCGGGAGTTTCATCTCTCGGATAACGGGATTTGTTTATCATTTCGTTCAGTGGGAAAGGTACTGTGAGCGTTTAAAATCTTTCACTCAAACGTAACGCTCTTGGTTTCATAAATTTTGAAATGACACCGGGTATAGAAAACAGAGACGTAGTCCTACGTCAAAACTGTAAAAATATCCAATAGGAATTGAATACTACCGAAACTACGGTAATTCAAAACCAAGCACTACCGGAGAAATTCGGTAATTTTTGACAGCTTATCGAAAATTCCATTTACCGGACGTTCGGTACTGGTTTTGATCTAAGTGTGTACACACTTAGATTTTTTTACAGTATTCGGTAATTTTTTACCGAATTCTCAACAGCTGAACGTTCGGTAATCAGTTCGGTAATCAAAACCAGTACCGAACGTCCGGTAAATGGAATTTTCGATAAGCTGTCAAAAATTACCGAATTTCTCCGGTAGTGCTTGGTTTGAATTACCGTAGTTTCGGTAGTATTCAATTCCTATTGGATATTTTTACAGTTTTTCGGTATTAATGAGAATGAAAGATGCAGGGCACAGTTTATTTGTTTTTATTAACCGTAATTATAGAAAAAGTTGTATATATATATATATATATATATATATATATATATATATATATATATATATATATATATATATATATATGTATATGTTGTAATAAACAAGCTTCATCTTTTTTGTTCTAATTTCCGATCGATCGGGTACATAGCATGCATGCGAAGTGAATTTTCATCATGTTGGAGTTGGCGTTGAAGCTGCTGGCGGCTGAAATGTTGTGTTGATAATTTTAATGGGGGATAGCTAGATTCAATATTTGAATGCATACTTACACCGATTCAGCAAACACGACGCTTCGCCCGATAGTTTCACCCTCCTTCAAGCGTCTAGTTGCTTTTATGAAACTAAATCTTCGCTTCAAACATGGAAATGCAAATTCCATTTGCCACAACTTGACATTTCGTTAACGTTTTCTACCACTTTACTGATTGTTCGGTAATGTAGGGTGCAATGTACGAACTGTTCGGTAATTTTTCGTACAGTATACTGCATTTTTTAGTTTCTGCAGTACGTACGGTAATTTATTTGACAGCGGATGACATTTAGGTATCAAACCACAAACTGTTCGGTAATCAAATCACCGAACTTTTGTAAAATTGTTCATTTTTACCGAAAAGCGGTAATTTTTTCGATCTACCGAATTTTTCCGGTAAAATAATTACCGAACAGCGGAATAGAAACTAAGTGTGTAACTACGCTAACGCCAACGCTTACGCTAACACGAGTCATTTTCAAGTTATTTTGCCTTTGAGTTAAAATTACGTGAATATATCTCCTGTACAACCTAAAACGTGCGTTGTCGACACTTTTTTGTAATATGTGTGCTGCTTGGGTAGTGCATTTAATATGCAACATTTTTTTTTTCAAAGACAGTTAAGTTCTACAATAAGGGGTCATGCACAAATTACGTCACGCTTTTAGGGGGGAGGGGGATTTTGTAGAACGTGACGACCCATACAAAAATATTGAGGTCCTATTCAAAAAGTGTGACAAAGGGGAGAAGGGGGGTTGAAAAAGGTCGGTTTTTGCGTGACATAATTTGTGTATCACCACTAAGTATAAAAAGTGTTCAGAACAAAGTATTCCGAAAAAAAAAAATAAACCAATCAAATCATGTATTTAGAAAGAATTCGTTTCTTCTAAGGATATTCGATCAGGAATAAAAATCCCATAAAAGCAACGGTTTACTTCCAATATGTTTAGATTGGTTGATTTTTTTCAGAACTAAGTTTTTTTCCAGAAATCAATGTTTAAAAAGTTATCGAGTGAAAACATTGTAGTGTAGTTTTTCAGCGACTTTTCTTAATATTTTTCCATGTAACAGTATTTCTCCGAGTTTTATATTTTTAAAACAAGTACTGGGGTATCAGTTATCAATTGCAATTGAAATATTCGATAGTCTGAAATATTTTCGGTGACATTTAGTTTTTCATATGAGCGAGAATCAGATTTTCATTTTGGGGTAACTTTGATAATGCCCTGAAAAACACATCAAATCTAAAAAAATATCACAGCTTGAAATCTTAGGAGTATGAACATGATGAGAGAAGCCTTGTGAAATATATCAGATAGAATTTTTATATCAAAACATTGATTTTTACTGAATTCTACATATAAAAATGTGTTTGTGGAGTACTGAGTGAAAAACACAGTGAATTTAGCTATCAAAAATCATTATCTCTGTAAAAATATATGTTTAACGGTTGATCAACATATGATTGCATGCTATTCATGGTAAGTCTCTTATTTTTTTGGGTTGTTTTTTAATGATTTATTAACAATTTTTGAACAACACTAATTTATCTACATGATATTACAAGGGCATTGCATACTTTTAACCGCTTATCAATGTATGGAGATTTACAAAATAGGTTCCATTTCATAAAAAACACACTTCGTTAGGAGATTCAAGGCCAGATTTGGAATCTACTATGATGATTCTAACGAGAATAAGAGTCCATTAATTGGAAAAATAGTTGTAACGAAGTCTTATAGCTGATTGTTTGAAGGGGTTAACAAATGACAAAAATATTGACAATTTTATTTTTTTGTCCTAAAAGGTTCTATTTAAACTAGGTTTTAATGAAAATACGTCTAAGATGAACTTTCATATGTGTCGAATTGATCCACGTTTGCCTTTTTCTTAACTGAGTCATAGTAATAAGATAAACTATACAATGCCTGTCGCACTATCAAAATTACCAGTATTATCAAAGATACCCCGTTTTACCTCTGATTTATGCTAAATTACATATTGTAAAAATTTTCATTATTTATTAGGAAATTTTCATGGCTTCGCCGTTTTTTCTTCTTGTCATTTTTTTTCAAACCCTTCATGACAAAGAGAACAAACCTGCCGATAATACCCTTAGCCACCCTATATCATTAGAAGTGCACATAATTCAAACGATTGCGCGCTGGTTATATGGAATCCACCCATTCGACTACCATGCGCCTTTTACTCCTCCATTTGCTCCTAGGAAAAGCTCGATGGTGCCTCCAGGTATTTAACTACAAGTCAAAGCGGAAAATGCCAGCGGGCATTTTGCTTCACCCCCAAAAGGCGTTTTACCTCCTCCTCTCCTCTCTCTCTCTCTCTCGTTTTACCTCCTACAATTTCCCAATTTCCGGCACCCAAAAGGTAACACCTTTTTCAATTGGTTATTTTCATGTGAAGTTTTGGATTCACATGAGCCAAAAACTGAAATCTCTTAAGCAAAGGAGGAAACTACTATTTAAGGTAGAATACTCCTGTAAAATTCACATTATTTGCAATTTATTACCCCATATGTTTAGCCGGGGCGTTACACCCCTCTATTTCCTATGTGCATCATATGTCAGGAAACATTCATAATTTTCCCAACCTGTTCACGTTCCATTTATATGCATGATGTCACACCATGTACGAGAGGCGGGTGTGAATTTTCAAATGTGAGATGACAAATATTTGATCGACGTAGTTTGCGAATGGCCCCCTATCAGTCATATCAATCAAATCAATCACGTTTTGACCATCAACACTTTACTTCTACCCGGGTATGAATGGGGCTTTTCCTACCTTGGTACCGTGATGAACAATTTGTCTCGCCATCGTTCCAATCCAAGCGGCAGGTTGTTTGCAGCGACATATTTCCCAGAGCTCATTGCTTCCTGTTTCGCTTCCTGTGAGGGCCAATCGTACTCCACTTCACGCCATTTGAACTTTTCTTTCAGCTTAACCGCATCGACCGTGGACACCATCGCCACAATTGCTGCTGCGAGCAAGCAAAACGTAACGATCGGTTCTAGGTTTGACCTCATCGTTGTGCACTTCACCTTTCGCTGTTCAGACCCGTTGCTCTATTTTTCGCAAATGTACCCCTCAAGCCACTACAGCAGTTCTAGCCACTAATTCAAATCAAGTTCACTATCCATTCACCAGCACGGCACACAATCGTTCAGACCAGGTAAGAACCAACTTTTTCCCAGCAGCACCCAGGCACCCCGAAACTCCCACCGAAACGATCGCGTTGAGAGATCGAACGCTTTTGATCTGTGCTCGTCGCTCGCAGTTAGGTTTTGTTTACCAGGTATGATAGGCATGTCGTCGGTCGATGCTTCTCTGCGAGATTTGCCTACGCGCTGTACAACTCATACTAGTTCGATGATCTCGGAGCCGGTTCTGCATGACATTCGGTTTCGGTCTGCTCGGTTAGCAACCACACATACTTACAACGGCGCGACAACCGGTAACTATGCAGTAGTCGGTTGTAAGCTCTATTTTACCGTACATGGCCAAATTTTGACTTTTTGTTATTTTGGCATGGCGGGAGAAATTACAAAAATTGATCCACCAAAATGATCAATTGACAAGGAAAAGTAATTAATTGTGGAAGAGGTCATAGAACACTAAGCTGAAAAGTAGGTCCTGTCTTAGTTGGAACGTAGCACCAATAGGAATATTAGCCACAAAAGTGCAATGTCGCAACTGTTCGTGTAACCTACAAAGTTTTCCACGCCATTACAACACCGTTTCACTTATGAAACATCAAATATTAAGCTGTTAGTGTACAGGGTCAAATATTAAAAAAAAAACAATACTCAAACATCTCGACTCGATAGAATTTTCACTAGTATCAAACTGATGTTGTATCTTGAGTTCTTTCTTTCTTTATCAAACATTTGACCCTGTGTACTTCAGGCCTTACAATTTAAGGCATTAAAAAGATTAAAAATCCACATTAATCCATGCACCTAGTGGTGATAGTGCCTTGCTCGTCGAATAAATGCTCATGATCTTTCTGCCAACGCAAACTGAAATATTTCTGAATCCTGATAATATTTCTCACGTATATTGTCATACGGGCGTATCTACAATGATCGATTTCTCTTCGTCTCTTCGGATTATTCTGGGAAATACTTTCTATGTTTAATTGTTCTTGTGGTAGTTTAGCAGATCAAGTAGGCCGAGCCCTTGGAATTATCATTATTAGTCGAGACGTCAACTGGGGAAGTACCGAAGTACCACATTGGCGACGAAAGAACCCCCGTTTGCTTTGGATGAGTAGCAGAGCCTTCGGCACGATTATCAGCCAAATGAATCAGCCATTTTGGAGATCAAGACAAATGAAAATTCAAGATCGTGCAAGGACGTGCAAGTCCTGCAAGTGAAGCTGATCAAGAATCATCATAAGATCAAGAAGGAACCCTCTCCTACTCTGATAAGACATACGTGAAAAATTTAGCCAAACAGTGATTACCTTGGCAACGAACTTCGGTTCCCTGAACCGAAAAAAAAAACAAGTTCCTTTGCACGGAACTGCCCCAGGAACGGATTCTATCCGTTGAGTTGGGCGAAACGGTTATCAAGTTCACCTTAATGGTGAACTGCCTCAGGAGCGGATTCAATCCGTTGAGTTAGGCGAAATATAACGAAGTTCACCCAAAGGTGAACTGCCTCAGGAACGGATGCAATCCGTTGAGTTAGGCGATAAAATTATGAAGTTCAGTCCCAAAGATGAACTGCCTCAGGAGCGCATTCAATCCGTTGAGTTAGGCGAAATATAACGAAGTTCACCCCAGAGGTGAACTGCCTCAGGAACGGATGCAATCCGTTGAGTTAGGCGATAAAATTATGAAGTTCACCCAACGGTGGACTGCCTCAGGAATGGTTTCAGCCCGTTGAGTTAGGCGACAAGATTTCATAGTTCACCTCAAAGGGGGACTGCTTCGGAAACGAAGTTTTCCGTTTAGACGAGATAGTGGTTCTGCAACGTTTCACTTTCTGTGCCTATATACAATCCTTAATTTGAGCGGTTGTAGTCTAAACACCCATCTCTCGATGTGACCGGGAGGAAGTGATGGCGGTTAACGAACAATGGTCAATTTCGAAAAAAAGGGAGATGTGGTAGTTTAGCAGATCAAGTAGGCCGAGCCCTTGGAATTATCATTATTAGTCGAGACGTCAACTGGGGAAGTACCGAAGTACCACAGTTCTCTCGTTGCGTTTCGATAAAGGATGACTAGGGCTAGCATCTACAACAGCAAAAACCCTAATTAATCCAGCTAGCGGTGATGGCGCCTTTCTCGTACCTTCGAAAACCCATTTCAACAAAACTTAAGTGGCATGTTGATGAATATCGCACGTTTAACAAAAATGCTTTTCATGGAACAAGAAATCATATGATATATGTGATTCATATCGTTAATCTGGCTTTTAATGTTTGAGCCTTCAACTCTTATAAAAAGCAGCAATCTTGAATTTTGAGCCGCCGTTTCGGAATTAAGTCCATCATCTTGGGAATTCTGGGCGCTATTTTTGGACTCCAGACTTCTTCCCCAAACCAGATATACCCATATTGAATGGTTTTAGAACCAAAAAACTCCATTCTGCAGCTGCCATATTGGACCGCCATCTTGGTTATGCTGGTTGCTATTTTTGGACTCCACAAATCCTCCCTATACCAAATATACCCATATTAAATGATTCATTAGTCTAAAAAACCATTAAACAGCCACCATTTTGCATTTTATGCCACCATCTTAGATTTTAGATCGTCATCATGGATATTCTTGCCGCTATTTTTGGACTTCGGACATCCCAAGTAACAATTTTAATTTCATCGAAGTTTTTTTTTAGCGATTCAAAAACCCTAAACATAAAACCATTGATGCCGACTTGAAAGTGCTCTCGAGTTCTTATATGCCTCCATAAGCCCACGTACTGATTAGTTGGCCCAGTCTTATTACGATCTACAGGACTTCGTATGCAAACCGGCTTAGGATTTCGGGTTGTATCATAGTTTTATCATATCCCCGATACAACCTTCTTAATAAAACCATCTTCTGACTTGTCAAACATTTGTTATGTTTATTTTTCACTATGTTCGATCGTCTGAATAAATTATGGTTGTTTTTGTTTTGTACAGCCATCAATTGGAAAGATGTCGATCTGGAATTCAGATTTGTTTTCATATTTAATACGTGTTAGGAAACATGCCACGGGAAATTTGTGGTGAATTTGACTGTGATAATGACAAAGTGCGCCACACATACATACATACACATCACTGGCGTAGCCACGGGGGGGGGGGTTTTAGGGTTAAAACCCCCCCTAGAGCCAAAATTTCTGGAACAAATTTACAGCAGTCCTGCAAAATATCAGTCTCAGTTCCTGTTTTTCAGCTGAAAATGAATGACTGCGGCGGTCGTTTTCAGTTCCTCGACGTGAGAACTGACAGAGTCCGTGAGCTCCATTCGTGAGCGACCCATCAAGATCAATTCCCAATCATCCACACACTACTCATGCTGAAAGGCCATTCGTCTCAAGCGGTGGCTTGTGAGAGTGAGTGCCCTATACGCTACCAAGGGTGAAAACACTCAACTACAGAAAATTGAATGGAAGTTTAGCCCTGTCAGCTCTCGCTATCAGCACGCTGCGTGCGAGTGTGAGTACCTATTTCATTTCGCTCCCGTGTTGCTGATCGGAAAACAACAGTGACAGGAAAACCAAAATGGAGAAAATGAAAAAAGCAAAATATCGCTATCATAAAGGCCTGTCGAAAAATTTCAGCACTGATTTACAGTATAAAACGCTTTGTGATGAAAAAATTTTTCGGCTGCGCCGCTATTTTCAACCTATGGCTCAAATTCAGAGTATATTTTTACGAAAAGTGAGTGTCAAATCAAAAAAAGTAATATTGAACATCGAAAACCCCTCCCAGAGCAAATTTCTGGCTACGCCACTGATACACATACATTTATTTGTTCAACATCATTAAGAAAAGACATAATCAACAATAGTACGCCACAATACTCCGTTTGTGGCTGCCGCTCTCCATCCTCGGTCGCGCCCAATGCTCGTCAGGTCACGCTCCACCTGGTCCGTCCATCGTGCTCTCTGCGCTCCACGCCTTCTTGTCCCAACCGGATCAGTTGCAAACACCAGCTTTGCAGGGTTGTTGTCCGGCATTCTTGCAACATGCCCTGCCCACACGCTAAAACTGCTCAGCACTAAAATGTGTAAGACCTACTCATAAGTGCATAATTTTCAGACCACACAAAAATGTGTCACAGTTACACATTCTCAAAAAACAGCTCGTACACTCGTCTAGATGCGAAATGTTGATTTTTTTTTGTTTTCCAAGGTCACTAGTAAACCTAGCTAGATTGTCGTACAAATTTTTTTGCGAATTTAACGATTTTGCGGACACTGGAGCTGATTTTGTAAATGTGCAACGGTTACACATTTTTGGTGTCTGGAAATTATGCAATTTAGTGCTGAGCGGCGTTAGCGTGCACCGTATCCTTCCGGCTTTGGCCACTTTCTGGATGCTGGGTTCGCCGTAATGTGCAGCGAGCTCGTGGTTCATCCTTCTCCGCCACACACCGTTCTCCTGCACACCGCCGAAGATCGTCCTTAGCACGCGTCGCTCGAAAACTCCGAGTGCTTGCAGGTCCTCCTCGAGCATCGTCCATGTCTCGTGTCCGTAGAGAACCACCGGTCTTACTAACGTCTTGTACATGGTACATTTGGTGCGGGAGTGAATCTTTTTGACCGCTGTTTCTTCTGGAGCCCATAGTAGGCACGACTTCCACTGATGATGCGCCTTCGTATTTCACGGCTCACGTTATTGTCAGCCGTTAGCAAGGAACCGAGGTTGACGAATTCTTCTTCCACCTCGAAAGTATCCCCGTCTATCGTAACATTGCTGCCAAGGCTTGTTCTGTCTCGCTCAGTCCCACCTACCAGCATGTACTTTGTTTTTGAGGCATTCACCACCAGTCCGACCTTTGCTGCTTCGCGTTTCAGGCGGGTGTACAGTTCTGCCACCGTTCCAAATGTTCTAGCAATAATATCCATGTCATCCGCAAAACAGACAAATTGACCGGATTTCGTAAATATTGAACCCCGGCTGTTGAGCCCGGCTCGTCGCATAACATTTTCCAGGGCGATGTTGAATAGTAGGCAGGAAAGTCCATCACCTTGTCGTAGTCCCCGTCGAGATTCGAACTGCATAGTTCACCCGAAATCCTTACGCTGTTCTGCACACCGTCCATCGTTGCTCTTATCTGTCTGGTAAGCTTCCCGGGAAAGCTGTTCTCGTCCATGATTCTCCATAGCTCCGCATACTGTCGTATGCCGCATTGAAGTCGATGAACAACTGATGCGTTGGGACCTGGTATTCACGGCATTTCTGGAGGATTTGCCGTACGGTAAAGATCTGGTCCGTTGTCGACCGGCCGTCGATGAAGCCGGCTTGATATCCTCCCACGAACTCATTTGTTTCAGGTGACAGACGACGGATGATGATCTGTGATAGCACTTTGTAGGCAGCATTCAAAATAGTGGTCGCCCTGAAGTTCTCACATTCCAAATGGTCGCCTTTCTTGTGAATGGTGCAGATTATCCCTTCCTTCCACTCCTCCGGTAGCTGTTCGGTTTCCCAGATCCTGACTATCAGCCGGTGCAAACAGATGGCCAACTTTTCTGGGCCCATCTTGATGAATTCAGCTGCGATACCACCCTTACCAGCTGCTTTGTTGGTTTTGAGCTGATGAATGGCATCCTTAACTTCCCTCATCGTGGGAGTTGGTTCATTTCCGTCCTCCGCTGCACTGGCGTCGTCGTTTCCTCCGTTGCCGTGGTCTCCCGTGCCTACATTCTCCACGCCGTTCAGGTGCTGATCGAAGTGCTGCTTCCACCTTTCGATCACCTCACGTCCGTCCTTCAAGAGGCCTCCGTCTTTATCCCTGCATATTTCGGCTCGCGGCACGAAGCCGTTGCGGGATGCGTTGAGCTTCTGATAGAACTTCCGTGTTTCTTGGGAACGGCACAGCAGTTCCATTTCTTCACACTCCGCTTCTTCCAGGCGGCGCTTTTTCTTCCGAAAGAGGCGGGTCTGCTGTTTCCGCTTCTGTTTGTAACGTTCCTCGTTCTGTCGAGTCCCTTGCTGCAGCCTTACCACCCTCGCTGCGTTCTTCTCTTTCTTTTCTTTTTCTTTTGTACAATTATGACCAATTTTCATTCGCATAATAGATGGTTCTTTTGCGTTACAGTTCTTATTTCTG